>NC_055696.1:32307483-32524983 GCF_017639745.1 Melanotaenia boesemani
GACAGGAGCAGAAATAAGATTAAATACTAAACTTAAGCACTGATTCCAGTAAAAAGTCTAAAATGGCCAAAATATCAAGTCAAGATTAAGTAAAGAAAAGAGTCTGACCAGGGATCAGATATGATAGATGACTGATTCACACTAACAAGACTGAATACATGAATATTCCCTCCAATCTACTGGTTAACAGGAATGATAAACAGTTCATACATGACAGCTGTCCTACATCTCTGCGTGAGATGAGTTTATATTTGTTCTTTCCACAGCCCTAAGCCACAGAGCTGCAGCCTTGTCTAGGCTCAGGGCTTCCAGCTCTGAGAAGCATCTTAATACTTTTTTCCACCTCATTTCACTCATACCGCTGCAGAAAAGTAAAAGCATGTTAACTGGTCAGATACATGAACGCAGTGAAATGTTGGCTGCACAGGCTCATTTGTTGCTTCCCTATAAACAATCTGTCTCTCTACATCAACAATGTGACAGAATAACTTTGAACTGTGTAGCTCTTTACTACTTCCTGGTTCCTTAACCAATCATACGCGACTCCCCAAGGTTGCCAAACAACAGCGTTTGGTATTTTATGTCGGAAGAAGAGCAGCAGCCTGCAGGTATGGAAGCTAGTAAAAGAAGCGGACCAGAAATAGTTTGAAAAAAACCTAAAAAGCTTCTGCATCCTGCTAAAAAACCATGATGTTTGCTGGCGCTATGTTCTCCATCCTCCATAGACTGTATATAAAAGAGCTGTCCTCTCACAAACTGGCAACCTGCGAGACACTTTGTGAGGGGGAGAACACTCTCCGTGTTTTTCTCTTTCGACTGCGGTTCTGATTTGAAACACTGGGTGTTATTGTTACTTATTACACCTTTAAAGGGTTGTATTATAACTGTGACACCAGTTGAATGATTTAAGCTTTTCTAACTGGCAAATTAAACTGAATAAAAGGCCTCAAAAACTCATACTAAAACTTTCCTTCTGAGATTACTTCCCACATGTCATGATCCTAAATTAACTAAAAATGTTCATTTTGTAGAGTTGAATAAAGACTTAAAAAGCCAATTTACGTCATAATTGCCAAATTAGTTGTTATGATCAACAGGATAAACAAGAACTGAAAAATGTAAGAAAGAATTAGGGTGGCTAAGTGTACCGGCTGACTTGCCGGTAAACTGCCTCACCTCTGTGGCAGTTATGTAAAACACTGCCTGTCTGAGCAACCTTTGTTGTTGCTTTCATGTTGACTGACGGGTTGGGAAAATGCTGGTTGCTAGGAGAACAATGATCCAAAATATCCCTTGTATTCCCAGCAGGAAACATGTTTCAGGCTATTAGTTGAGTTTGATCCCCAGGAAAATTCAAGACATTTGTCCTAATTCTAAAAAGTGGGACATCAAAGGAAACGCTAACCTTCAACGGGCTTGACACTTTGGAAAAATAAAGATAAATTCACATGGCTCTTTCACAAAAGCTTAATCTGAATATAAAACAGAACTTGACTACTATAAATTCTGTCAAAAGGAAAGAAAAGTAAATTATTTTGATATTATGGAAAACCTCAAATTGTGTAATTCTTCATTACACCACTAGGTGGCCCCAAAGTCAGCTTTATATATATATATATATATATATATATATATATATATATATATATATATATATATATATATATATATATATATATATATATTTACACATATATACATATATATACACAAACACACACGTTTGCATTCCAGATTTTTATCTTTTCCAAGTTCATAACAAGCTCTAGCTCAACATTTCTGCTGTTTTTACTCACAGGTATACATAAGGCCCCAAAGAAACTTATGGCCTCAGTGTGCTCCTCTGCAATGTGTGGAATCTCAGTGGAAATGGCGCCGTTGATGGTTTGATTACCGTTGGGTGAGTTTTGCAGGAGAGGCTCCGTCTCGCCGTTCTCCTCACTCTGACACACACAAACACAGGTGTAAGTGTGATGACTAGCCTATGGGTGAATGAGCAGGATGAATGTTTTTGCTGAACTCACATGATGCTGAGGAGGGGTGCAGTTCACATCTTCAGGCTCTGAGTAGGAGAAAGTTTAATAAAATGCATACATAATACTTATACTCATTCATATTTATTCATATGCTTTCTGTCTTGGTGGTAAAATCTAAGTCCAGTTTCATCATGTAAACCAACAGTTAAATGACTTTGTTTTAGATATGTGTGATTAGTTTCTTTGATAAAAACAGACTGACTTTCAACTAGGAAGAAGAAGCACAGGATCCCAGTGGAAGCAATGATGAGGCCGGGGACGATGAAGGACATTCCCCAGTTTGAGGAGACAAAGACTCCAGCTATGAGAGAGCCCAAGATGTTTCCCACTGAGGTGTGGGAGTTCCACACGCCCATGATGAACCCACGCCTGTAAATTAAAACATAAAACTGTAAAAAGCAGATCTGGAGAAACTACTTTAAAAATGATAGTTTTAGATTCTAGCTGTGCTTCAAACAGCTGTGCTTCTGGGCTTCATTCCAGCCGTGGAGGACCATTTCTGTTCTTTTCAACTTGTTTTGCACTGGTTGATGTTTGGCTGCTCCGGATTGAACGTTATTGTCAACTTGAGCGATGTGATTGCCGTAAAGTGTGACAGGAAAGGGCTTCATCATCATTTGTGGTTAAATAAAGGTAGCCATTTTTTATACAAAAAGTTGATAAATAATTGTTTGATGGATCCCTCCTTGTGGATTTACAGTATAGTCTCAGAGTAAACTCTTTGTCTGGATTGTAAACCTCCTGGCCTGCAAAGCATCAGAAGATGACCTCAAGAGTAAAATTTACCCCCTCTACAGTTATAAATGAAATATAAGGAATAGTGCTGAGGTGGTGTGTGTGTGTGTATGTTGGGGGTGGTACCAGCAATCTAACGGGGTTTTAAAGGTTAAGAAGACGTACACTTTAGAGAAGACTACAAAACGACTTAGTTGAAGTTTTTGAGCGTTTCTCAGAACAGTGACTTTGACCTGATTAGCTGCAGTGCATGTGAACCTGTCATGGCTTCCCAGTAAACTGATTTCTAAGAAGCTGAGGTTTTTTCTTTTTTTAAATATTAAAGTTCATTCCCACATGTGACTGTGGTTTAACTAAAGCAAGTGTTCTCACTCTGTTATTTGTTTACTAAACATTTAGTTTGAGTTCAGGAGAAACCAGTTCAAGCAGTTTGAGTTCCCAAACACAGCATTTAGATGTATGATGTGGTCAGAACAGTTTCCACTGTGCTGTCAAAACGTGACAACGTGTCCACTTGTGACTTGAAGACTAATGCTGCACACTCAGCAGGACTGTACTCACTTCCCCTTCCCGAACCAGTTGCCGACACAAGCCACCACGGATGGCCAACCAGTGGTCTGCATGAGGCCGTTCATGGCCTGCATGTAGAATGAAGAAAAACAAACGGAGAAGCTGGTCAGTAAATGCATCACAGCATCATAACGCTGATCCAAACCTACAAACTTTATATGAAAGAGGAATGAGAGAACAGTGATTTATTATATTCCCACCCTAAACCTACAGCACATATTCCCAGACACGCTTGTGCCGACACGCTGGTGCCGACACGCTGGTGCAGTCATGTGGTGCGGCTGTGAGTCATGTGATGAGTGAGTAAAGACCATAAGAGCTTTTCAAGGGATGTCAACACCTTTGCTGACCCACAAAGTTTGCAGTAACCACTCTGGTAACGGAGTTAAAAATTAAAACAAGATTTTTTTTCTTTCCTACGGTTTGATTCCTTTGATCATGACAAAAAAAGAAAAAAAACTTTGTATATTTTTTCTGTTATCTATTGTTAGAATAACATTTCTAACTCTGGTTTCTTCTTCAGGGAGTCGTGTTGGTGTGACACTCATCTGACATACAAAACCACATTCACAATAATGAAGCAGCACGCACGGGTCCAGCAGACCTCCCAGCTGGTTAGCTTCATGTTTTTAATTAATGAACGCATAAAACACATCAAAATCATACATTCAGGTGAATGAACCCTAAAAAACTGGTAACTCATAAGAAAAAAAAAGTTTAAGTGTGTAACTGACTTTTCTTTGACCAAACCGGTGAAAGTAGGATCAGCTTTTAACTACTGGTTAAAAAGGCCTTAAAAATAATGAACTGAAACAAAACTCCTTTGCTTGCTGTGAGACGCTGAGCGTGCAGCCACAGAAACACACACCACAGAGCTGTGCGACAAATAAAGCTGACGGCTGTGTACTGGCGTGGCTTTGGTCAGAGGAACAGCTTCTCCTTTTCCTGTCTAATGGAGTTTGAGGTGGACTGTTTCTACCCACCAAAATGGACAAGCTGACTAAAAACACTCCAAAACACAACCGTTCTCTTTGTAGATCACTAAAGATTTTTTACTATAAAGTTTAAAAACCAAATCTGTTTAAATGTCAACAAACCAAAACAGAAAAGCACTGATCTTTGCCTGAAACTACAAATTTAAAAACAGTTTTCAGCTTAGTTATAACGTGTGTGCTGTGAGCAAACAGCTCGGAGAGGTTTCTTCTCTGTAGAGGCTTCGTAAGCTCTGCTGGTCTGAAACCACCAGCTGATCTTTCTCCATTCCTACAAGCTTGATGTTGGTGTATGGGGTGATATTCATGGTAGTATTTAGAAGTATTCATATTTATAAACCAAACAGCCAAACAGAACAGCTGAAAACTGATAACACTGTATGACAACAGAAGCAGAGCCTTTCTTTGCTTTATACAGTCAATGCACAGGTTTGAGGAGGTGATTACCTGGACGAAGGCGTAGTAACCCAATGAGTGGATGTTCCAGTAGAAGCCAAGTCCAAACAGAGATGTAAACAATCCACTCATCAGCATACCAACAGTCAGGTAATATCGCAGAGGAAGACGCTCCCCAAAGATCCCACTGGGAACATGAGAAAGTGTTTTAGGGTCAAAATGGTTAAAAAAGTCAGACAACAAAAAACATAAATCACATTCAGCCAAGAACAGCACAAACCTGAAAAACATGCCGATGGCATAGGCAATCAGGAAGGAGTTGTCCAAGACCCCAAACAGTGTCTGATAGTTGTCCTGGTCTGGAGAGAGAGGACACACTGAGGTTCTTTCCTTCATGTCAATATTCATTATTATTAAAATAGCAGAGTACTGGCTTTGGGGGATATCAGGCTGAATGTTTTATGTTCCTCCCAACTAGTCCGAGTTGTTCAGCATTAAAGATGCAAGTCCTCACCGGTCCCCGACTTAATGATAAAACCATGTGTATACAAACAAGGCTGAGGCAGGGAATCAAACCCACACTGTCCATGGTAGGGATGGGAAATTTACATTTTATGACAATCTTCAGTGAAGCAACTTTCTCAAACAATAACTTTGTTGATGAGATCACAGGATGTTCATGTGACTTTCTGAATACAAAGAACTTAAAGCTGTTTTTATTATGACCTTATTCTAACTTGAGCTGGTTATTATTTTCTTATTTGTAACTATCAGGATGCTCCTCTGGTTGTCTTTGCTCGTCTTCTGTTTATGAAAGTTATTCCTTCAGGAACCAATGTGTCCTTATTTTGGTGTGTTACACTCATTTATAGCTTTGCTTGGTTCATTTAAAGCAGACATTAATCAGTTATTTACCTATTTATTGGTGGATCTGTGCGATTCCTGTGAAAGCAGATTTCATGACAAATTTAGACTTTTGATGACATAAGATCAGACTATGTGAATTTTCTATATTAGAACAATAATATAAAAACGTGACTTTGGCCAGTGGGTCAGAAGCGTGATCAGCCACATTCACTTAGAAAAGAGAAAGTTTACCATCAGAGGATGTGCTGAAAAACGCTTCCTGGCAACCATTCATAGACTTTGTTGAGAATATGCCAGCTGTTGATACTGATTCATGATTGTGTTATGTTGATGTTTATCATCCAATGACCCTTTGATCTAAAAGTGTGTAGTGTGTACAGTACTGCTTTAGTTTTTTAGTGATCAAGATTTATGTGAGATCTGGTACCAAGGGGTGGGATGGGGCGGGGGCAGTGTGATGTGTTTGCTTGTATGCTTAACTTAAAAAAACACTTGGTTTAAAAACCATGACAACAGAATTATATCTTATAATTATCTATAAGAAGTTCAAAAGCTTTCGGTCACAGTCATAGACTGTGTATAAAAGATGAATATATATATGTGTGTGTGTAACATATTTATATATGTATATTTTTGGGTGTTTTCCTTTAGAAAAAATGCATATAGAGCCATAAGAAACAAATACAGTAGATTTATTTATTTAATGATTAATGTTGTTTTATAGGCCATAATTAGCAGGCTCTGTTAGTTCCAGGCTCAATGTTTTAAAAAGGTTTTTACTAAACACTGAACCAGTCTGGACCTCGACTTGCTCTACCTGAAAGACCATTTAAATGTCTTTTTTTGTTGTTGTTTTGTTAAAGTTCAGTGCAAAAAATACATTTTGTGAAAAAATCGTACCAGAGAATAATCATCTCAATTCTAAGCAATTCGTGATTTTTTCAGAATCGTGCAGCCGTAACATAAAAAACTTCAATTAAAGTTTGAGGTTAAAAGACATATTTAATGATAGTCTTTCATAATTGGAATCTAAGTAACTATGAAGTTAGAGCCAGAAACTTGTTTAATCCACACATTTATACACATTTAACTGAGCAGCACACACAGTAAATGGGACTTTACTGCAGCCTGCTTTAACCAGACCGTCACATCAACCTAACTGTCCACCAAATGGAAAATACTCATTATAATAGATGAGTTTTAAAACAAACTGAACTAACAAGATGGACATGTTGAGTTTCTGGGACAGCCCTAAGGGCTGGGATATACTTGCTGTTAGCGACACGCCCGCATACGTATCATGGAACTAGCATTTGTTTGGCATGTAGGCCGCCTGCGTTGACGCGAGGTAAAGCGTCATCTGTCCGACTTCAATGCTAGAGGCGCTCATGCAAACAACAGGTCTGAGGAAAACACGGTGGTGGATCGTTCTCCAGTTCTGTAAGAGTTTCCTCCCCGTTGCACAGGGACAAACACTCGTACCTTAACAACCGGCTACAGATTGGAAGCGTTTTGGGGGTTGATCACCCACAAATACAATGTGACTGGTAGATTGACCTTTTCACGTTTTCAAAGTCCAAGTGCTGTGTAGCCCCCCCCCGTGACCTCCAGTATTGAGCGTTTTGGCTGCTCCGTGCTTCCGTCGTTTGCAACAAGACACAAACGTAGTCTAAGACAATGTTTCATACCAACCATCCAAACTGACTGTAGCTGAAAACAAGTAATGACTTACCAAAAGGCGACCAGTCGCACCAGGTGACATTATTAGTGATGTTGAGGTCTGCTGGTCGAATAACTGTGGAGCAGTTTCTGTGTAGCTCACTCTGAGTATCACAGAGACACAATAAAGCAGATGAAACAACAAACTGGAAGCAAGTAAGTGCACTAACTTTGATATGAAGATCACATTAACTGCAATGAACAAACTATGATTATATAATGAAACTTAAACGCAAACAAGGTGATTTTAGAATCTATCACAATCATAGCTACATCACAGAGCAATATTCTTCAAGTGTTGTCTCAAAATGACCAATTACAGGTGAATTTATGCTTTTATTAAACTAAAACTACAGACATGCAGCAAAGAAGTAAACATTTTCAGTCAGGTAAAACTAATTCAGGTAATACTTCCTCTACTACACTTAAAAAAAAGCCAGGCAAACACCCAAAAGAAATTTAATATCATAATACTACAAAAATGAATTAAAAGTAAACAAAACAACCAAACCAAATAAAATAAACATGACAGTCTGGAAGACAACAACTAAATCTGGTTGTGTAAAGTCTGCAGATGCAAAGAAAAGTGAATTTCTCCACCTTAACGATGCTGATAGGTTTCCGGGACAGATGGTAGGCCGTGTAGAAGAGGAACGTCAGGAAAAGAATAAAACCACGGTACCTTAAAAAAAACATTCAAATTTAAGTTGATGTTTTATAAACTGACCACGGTTTGACACGGAAAAATGAGAACAGTACATATTATACATACATACATGTTTTAACTTACTGAAGGTAGGAAGAGAAATAGTTTCCTTCATAAGTCGTAGCTGTGTGTGTTTAACTAACATGAATGACATCAAGAGAAAGTAACAAAAACCAGTTTGTCATGAAAGCAATCCCGAGCCTCATTTTTGACTGAACAACACTTTTTCAATTCAGCTTTATTTATATAAAACCACTTCACAACAATGTCATCTCAGGCTTCACAAACACATCAGTTTGAGTTCATAATAAATAAAAGCCTAGTTCAGGAAAACCAACAGATTGCATCAAATCTCGACTTCGATCCAGTCCCCCATCCTGAGCATGCACAGGGCGACAGTGGAAAGAAAAAACTCCTTTTAACCGGAAGGAAAAACCTCCTGGAACCCGGATTCACGGAGGGCAGCCATCTGCCTCGACCGGCCGGAAAAGCAGTCTTTCCTGCTGGAAGCTACGTAAGACAGCACGGGTGAAGTATTCCTCCATGAATGACACAAATATTATTTTCAGGACGCAGTAAGGAGACATGTTCAAGTTTGTTCACTAGTTTCCATCAAGAAATCCTCCGTTTGATGTATTTCCCCTTAATTCAGAGCAGTTTGATGAGTTACACTTTAACCAGCCAAACTTCACAGTTTCAGAAATACTTGACTGGATGCTTATTTTTACTAGGGCTGGGCGATTAATCGATAAAACCGATAAATCGAATTTCCCATTTCTAGAGATTTAGTTTTATGAAAATCTGGATTTTTTTCAAAAAAAAAAAAGCAACCCTTTAAAGCAGTGTTTCTCAGTCCAGGTCGACAGTGTCCACTTAGGGTTACTTCTAAAACATGCAGGACAGGACGTCCTGAGGACCTGGACTGAGAAACGCTGCTTTAAAGGGTTGCTTTTGCTCACACTTTACCTATAGTTTTTGACTTAAGTCAAGAAGTAGAATGTGCAATTCTGCTTTTATCAGCCTTCTTTAAGATACACATAAACCTCCACTTAAGTATTGTTTGTATGTACTTCTACAACCTCTGCATATGTGTAGCATTTCCAATATTATGTAATGTTAGCAGCTAGAGGAACTGAACGCCACAATATGTTTAAATTTCTCTCACATTTAGAAATCATTATCAAAGCTAGGCCTGCATATTTAAATATGTCTTACAATGTTCTATAGAAACATACAGAGATACTGTGTGTGTAAATCTAAAACATGAGAAAAAACTTTATTATCTGACAATGTCATAAAGATATGTCTACTGGTTTGCATTAGAGTCGTACAGGTGTTTGGGATGGATACTGTAAGTCGCTCATAATGTACCACATTCCAGCGTAACTACTTCACTTTTCCTGCTTTGGCTTCTCAATATGTTTTTATCCCATATACTAGAAACATAGCACAACGCTGTGGCAGGGAGTTTTAACACCACCTAATTAATTCTCTGGTGTTTTGGAAGTATTCTGCTGGAAACACCAGTGCAGGAGTAAGAGGTGTACAAATATGTAAGAGTATGAGTAAAGTAATTAACCGAGGGGCTTCTTTTACAACTGTGTGTTTCTTTCTGTGTGCTTGCACTGACAGCAACATCCGCCTCTTAGCTGTACTTATACAATATTCATAATTATGACATTCACAATGTACACTCCTGCTACTGCTTTACCATTTTACCCTGCAATGTTATCATTTGTGTAAAAACACATTCAGAGTTTATTATACCAAACGTACCTCTGAGTGCTTTTGTTATCTAGATTAACTGTCCATCTACATCAATAAATGCATTTATTCTAGTCAAAGTGTGTAAAAGAAGTCCTTTTTCACCCAGTTATTCTTATCCAGCTTTGATATTTGATAAATGATTTCAGTCACAAAGTAAATTAATTCAAACATGATGTTTAAGTCTCATATTTCAAATTTCATTAGATTTCAAGTTGCAGGGTTTTTGAACTGCTGGTATAAGAAAATAAATATGGATTTAAAAAAACTACGATCAGTAGTACTTCTCTTTTTTTAATCTTTTTAGCTTGAAAAAAGACAAATAACTAATCCTAAACAGTGGACATATTAGATAAATGGTTGCTGCTATTTAAGCAAACAAAACTATTTAGTTTTTGTTTTTTAATGACATCTCATTAAATTTCTATAAAGACAATGATCCTCTTTCCAGCAGAATCGATGCTTTTTCTTGTCGATAACAGAACTAGAAGTAATCCTAAAGCTACATAAACCACATTAACCTGACACACCCTGGGAGAGGAATTATTTCTAAAATGAACCATCGTTGTCTTGGTGGATTCCTTAAATGCTGCATTTACGGACAACAATATTGACTCGTTACAAATCGAATTTGAGTCGATAATAAAGGGAACTTTAAAAGATGTCTAAAAGAAAGTCCTATTAAGAACAAACACCGTGTGCACAGATAGGCTACTGAAAGTAATCTCCAATTACATGTTTATAACAGGTAATGAGATACAGTAAATCAGGTAATACTATAATAAACACTATAGATTAACTTAGCACCAACACAAATTTGCAGAATGCCTGTTTATCTGTGTGATTAAGTCAATGATTTACAGCGGGGAAGATACGTTGACACACATAAAGACCAGCTGCTCTGGTCGTAGCTAGCTAAGCAGATCAATAAAAATGGACGATAAACTCAACTTACCAACTATCTCGAGAAAAGGTTGTGATAAGTCGTATTCCAGGAGCCAAAGGCGACCTCATTTTCACTGAAAACCTCGTCAAACTTAACAAAAAAACACTTAACACTCGGTCCCAGACATGTCTTAGAAGCACAAGTTAGGTAGATGTGGCTGCTAGGTTACTTATAGCTAACTACAGATGTATTACAGAAACTAAACTGCTATTGTAAGTGAAATTTTGCTAACGCGGGCGGTGAAGTAAAAGCGGACCTGAAGCCCCGTTTTAAAAGTAGACGCTAGCTGCTGGGTGCGGGAGGCAGCTGTTGTCCGGCTTCTTGGTCGGAGATGTAGTCCATCAACCTCCAGCAGAGCTCCATACTGCGTCGCTAAGTTTATATACACGGGAGACGAGAGCCAGCCTACCTCCGCGACGCTGTAATAAAACGTTCAACAAGAAAACGCGTCAGTTATGAATAGAAAGACTGTTATTAATACTCGTCAGAGATTTTCTTTTCCACATGATTTTCCAGTCGGACGCATGGCTCTGACGTAACGCCGTCGCGGCAAACAGGAAAAGGGGGTTGGGGTGGGGGAGGGGGCGTTACTAGGATACCGGCGGTGTTCCTTGTTGCTATTGGAAAATGAGGGCACGCGGGCGAGATACAGCTTGTTAGGAGCAACATTTACTCAGATTCTAATCCAAGTTCCTATAACCGAGCTTTATTACTTTACTTGTCCTAAAAATTTAAACAAAAGGGAAGAAGTAACAAGCAGAATTAAAGAAACGTAATTAAAATACTGGATATAATAACGAGGCTTTGTCAGCAAAACATAACTAATACTGCATTGTTGGTGTGGTAATGTTTAAGTTGTTATACATTTTGAAGTCATACAGCAATGTGTTGAAATCAAACAAATCATAATCTTTATTTTGTTGCGTTTAAAGCTGGCTGGAGTTACAACTTCTATCAGAGTTGGAAATAAATTATACATTTAAATAGTTTTTTTTTTCTTTTTTATTACTGCAAACAAATTAATTAAATCACTGCTCTTTTTTTCATGATAACAGAGTGATATTAGTGATAGTGACAACTCTTCCTATGACATGAGTCGTGTACCAGTCCATAAGGAATTAGGAAAATCTGTAGATAAGAGGAATAATTATTTTCTTGTGGAATGAGTGTGCTTGGTCATTATTATACATCAGTAAACAACAAAAAAGTAAGTTTGATGTTTACTGTTATGTATGACAGCACAGATTTAAAACAAGAACATTTTTAAATTTCTCAACAAGTATTTTAAATACACTCAAATAGCAAATGAATTCAGAACAATACAGAAATATAAGGTTCTAACTTAGAAAAGTTATATGCAGGAGGACATTACTGTATGACAGGTTATATGCAAGTTTTCAAGATAACCAGCAGGTATTTATAAGCCTACAGCCACACAAACTTAAATAGATAAAAGGTTTCAGCATTGATTTTATTGTTTTTTAACCAGAAAAAAGTTGTCATGACCAACATGTTCTTCTAAATCCAATAAAATAAACAGCAAACTTCAAAAGTACATCAAGAGTACTGAATCTCCTGATGTTTTTCTGGTTATGTAATCTAATGTCAGTACATGTACAAAATTAGCCAAGACAAATTCATTTGTAGTGATAAATAGAATAAATGCTCTGCAAAATTAGATCAGATCTTCAAAAACAATGCTAACATCAACATGCAAACAACCTGATGTTTTAATTTAACTAAGTCGATCATAAAGTTAAGAAAGGGGGAAGTGTCTCAAAGTATTTTGTAAAGGAAAGATCTAGCTGCTGGTAGCACAACATGACATGAATTTGGATTCAGTTAAAAACAGTGAATGAGTGTAACCTGGTCAGACAGAAAGACAACATCATTATGACTTTGATAACCTGCAGTGTATTTCCTTTAACGCTGGACTGTTCCTTTAAATCGACACCAAGAGGCCAGCTCACTGCAGATCATCAGCTTCCATTACTGTAAATCCAAACTCCCCATTGCTGAATGTAGTGCCTGTACATACGCTGAGAAGGAGAAAAAACAGTGTTTCTGAGTAATGGGTGGGTAGTGAGTGTATGTGGACAGAGAAAGAGGAGGGTGGCAGAGTGCAGTCGCTACCTTTGGGATTGTTGTGGAAGACACAGTTGTTAGCGCAGGTGTCAGGATGGGAGTCCCAGAAAGAGGACGCACAGCAGCAGAGAGGAGGAAGCTCCACCTTTGCCTGAGATAGTCGCTCCTTCATCTGAGCTCTCAGAGCCTCTACAAACCTGCAGGGAGTTACGAAGAGTCAGCTTTAACACCAATATGCCACTGGTTTCCAGTTTACATGTGACTTGGTTTGTGCAATAAACACACCAACATTTGACATTAATGCCTCTCAATTTTTATCAGCATCTTGAACAGATTTTGTCTGAATATTTTGACATAAATTTCTACAAAGTTCATAATGTGTTAATTTAATTTAATGTGTATTATTTATTATCCATGGACAGGAGAGGGAGAGAATATCTGATAGATTTTATAGTGTTAGGTTCACACTAGGGATGGAAAGATTCAGTGATTTGAATGGGTGGTCGGAGACAGACGCTGGCAATGAGGCTGAACCAGCAGCTTCCGGTTGCATCGGGTACAGCTGCCGGCTAAATGAGCAACATATCTTTCTTAGCGAGTGCATCGGTAAAACCCATCGATGTTGCATCGATTATCGTATAGTCTATCTCCTCTGCAACCATATTTTTGAGGCACAGTGAACGCATCATCCTCTGGCATTTTGTTATTAATGGATTTTAATAAATTGCTGCAGACCTTTATAATCCATATATCTTCCATACATGGTCAAAACCTGACAGGTAAACTCATTTCACTCCAACTTATTTATCTGACATCAAACAACTTTTCCAACATTTCCTACATGTTTGAAAATGCGCATCAAAACGATTACCTGGCAACTTCTTTCCACCTTTCTTCTCTTTTGGTCCTCTGCAGCTGTCCAGCTCTGTCGTCCTCCTCAAGCTTCAGTCGCTCCAGAATCAGCAGCTCTCGATCCTGCAGCTTCTGTCTGGCCTCTGCAAGCTGCTCAGCTCTTTCTAACCGCCTCTCTTCCTCCAGACGAATCTGCTCTTTCTCCGCTTTGATCCTTCAGTGAGAACAAGAACAATTATTCACACTCAGTGATTGTTTTAGAGCTCAAATAAAATAAAGGTGAGGTTTCATGGAACAGAAGCCTGGCATAACACAATCTATTGTTGAAAAAGAGTGATTAAGAACACAAATTCACTTCAGTCCCCCTAATAAGAGAAAGCGAAACATGAGCATAGAGGTCTCGTTACCCTGCTGTCCTCCTCAGGTGTTTCCTGTGCTGCTTGTTCTCCTTCACGTGCTCTCGTTCTAAGTTCATGACCAGGCGGCGATGCATCAGGAACTGAGACTGACGCTACAGAAACCGACAAGACATCTGTAACATCTGGTCTGACAGGAGTCCAACATGAAGAGTAAAAGCTTTGTGGACATTTGGTCTTTACCTGTTTTATCAATTTGTCTTTATCCGTCAGAGGCCAAAGAACCTGTGGAGCTCCAAGGCCGGACTTAGAACCATGTTCAGCATGTGATTTGGTAGGATTCCACAATGCATGTCCCCTTACCTGACATGTACAAAAAGGACCACACTGAGTATGTGCAGAAAATGCAGAAGCACATTTTTGTATAAACTAGTAAACTGAATAAATCTATGATCAGTAATTCGACTAAATCCATAAAATTGATCCACCTGAATTTCCAAAGCGAAATAAAACAATTTTTTGTCTGATGCAATGTTTGCGTTGGAACCTTTGTGTGGAAACAAAAGAAAAAAAAGGACATCTGCAGTATTATGATTTTATTTTACCCTCATGGTTCAGCTGCAGTTCATGGACAGTAAAGATCAGGACTGAAGTCAATTTTGTGGTTTTGCAAAGTAGGCAGAATCTGTTCAGACATGCTGCAGCAATTTCAACCATAAAATATGTGACTGTGCATAGTCACGGCCTTTCTATGGCAGATAAATCATAGCAGGTTTATGAAGATACAGAGTGCAGCCTTTACAGAAAACCCAACCCTTTCTGGTAGGTGCTACCACTTCCTGTAAACAACTACAAAAACTACTGCACTAATATTTGT
Organism: Melanotaenia boesemani; assembly: GCF_017639745.1. Classification (NCBI taxonomy): domain Eukaryota; kingdom Metazoa; phylum Chordata; class Actinopteri; order Atheriniformes; family Melanotaeniidae; genus Melanotaenia; species Melanotaenia boesemani. Next base: position 32,322,385 of record NC_055696.1, read on the forward strand.
AGTTAAACTGCTCTGGTCATAGTTGTGGCTGTTTCTTGTTAGCAAGATATAATAAATCACAACATGTTAAAGGAAACTGATGTTTTGAGGATATTTATTTTTATTTAACCTTTATTTTACCAGGGAAGTCTCATTGAGATTACCAGATCTCTGTTTCAAGGGAGCCCTGGCCAAGACAGCAGCAGCAGCAGCAGCAAGCTCCATTAAAGACAGTAATTATTAAAACAATCAAAAAACATAAAACATACAGTATAAAACACATAAAATATCAATCTAAGCGGGTGATAGAATACAGAAAGCATAGTTAGCTGGAAAAGCAGTTTTAAAAGCTCTAACTGAGATCAGCTTCTGCAGTTTTAAGTCGGTTTGTAAGCTGTTCCAGGCTGCAGGGCTGATATTTAAAAGCCTTTTTTTCCAAATTCAGGTCTAGCTTTGGGGACTGTCAGCAAAAGAAAATCATTAGAGCGCAGACAATAGTTACTCGAACCTAAATGACATATAATCCCAAAGGTAAGAGGGAAGCAGGCCAAGAATGGATTTATAGATAAAATGATACCAATGTGAAAGTCTGCGTATGGATAAGGAAGGCCACTGAACTCTGGCGTAAAGGCTGCAGTGGTAAGTGAGAGCTTGGCAGCCCGTCACAAACCTAAAGGTACCGTGGTTCACCCTGTCCAGAGAGAGCAAGGACTGAACAGAGCCATGCATATATAGCAGGTCTCCATCGTCTATAAAGCGAAGGAAAGTAGCTTCCAACAGCTTTTTTCTGGCAAGATAGTGGAAACAGGATTTATTCCCATAATAAAAGCCCAGGTTAACCTTAAGTTTCCTAACAATGTTTTCCATACGTAATCTAAAAGTTAAATGTTCATCAATTAAAATACCTAAATACTTATTTTGAGTCACAAACTCGATGTGACCACCATGCAAGGTGTTAATGTTGGGAGGAGAGTCAACTGCCTTCCTAGTATTATAAAACAACGTAGCTTTAGTTTTAGTTTCATTCAGCATTAATTTCAAATCAAGCAGTCGGGACTGTATGATGTCAAAAGTACATTGCAAGTAAGTGACAGCTTGAACAAAGGTGGCAACAACCGTAAACCACAGTATCATCCGCATAGAAATGAAATTGTGTATTTGAAATGTTTTGACCCAGATTGTTGACATAAAAAATAAAAGTGGACCCAATACAGAACCTTGCAGAAACCCTGACTTAACATCTAAAAACACTAGAGAGACTACCATCATGTTTGACACACTGAGTTCTCCCAGAAAGGTCATTTTCAAACCAACCTGCAGCCTGTTCACACAATCCAATATTTTAAGCCTTTGCTGGAGAATGCAATAATTAACAGTGTCGAAGGCCTCTGAAAGATTAATAAAAAGAGCAGCACACGATTTTTTATTGTCTAGTGCCTCCATAATATCATTCACGACCCTTAATGATGCTGTAATGGTGTTGTGTTGTTTCCTAAAGCCTGACTGATATTGAGAAAGATTATTGGAAAATCTTTCAATTGACTACTCACCAATCCCTCAACAACCTTATCTGAGAAATTAGAGATGGTATATAATTGTTGAGAGATGCAGGGTAATGGAGAGGTTAAAATGTTGGTCAAACGTTTTGCAATTAGAACAGCTGAAAGTTTTAAGAAATGCGGTTCCACATTATCGGGGGTTTTCTGGTGTCCAGCAGGAGTAAAGCTCTGCGAACATCATTTACTGAAAAAGGTACAAAATGAAAACACCGACCATTAGGAACAGTCTCATCCGTCATGTCAGGAGAAGATGAAGAGTTCAAGGGAAGGGCACTGATTAAAAAGGGGTTACAGATGCAATAAAGTGCTCATTAAAACATTCTTAATGGTACTTATATAGCGCTTTTATCCAAGGCGCTTTACATATACATCACATTCACCGATTTCACACACACTTTCATACACTGATGCAAGGTGCTTAACCACAGCCCATCAGGAGCAATTAGGGGTTCAATGTCTTGCTCAGGGACACCTTGACCTGAGCTCTCCGGGCCAAGGATCGAACTGGCAACCCTCAGGCTACGAGACGACCACTCTACCCACTGAGCCATGCTGCCCCCAGCAAATAAAACAGAAATAGAAACCTTGTCCTTAACAATGCAAGAAGAGAGATCATTTCCTGTTTCAGGGACTGAAATAGAGTTGATAACTTCCAGAATTGCCTTGGTTTACTTAAATTTTCTGTTGTCTAATAAGAGAAGTGGCTGCGTAGTTACCTGAAGTGAATCTACTCAGCATCTCTCCCTGTTTTTCTAGCCTTTGCCCAAGCCTTGTTCCTGTCATACAGTAATGTAGCAAGGTCAGAGAAGAACCAAGCATTATCTCGACCCTTAATTCTGAACCTCAAACAGGTGCATGCTTGTCTGCAATATGTGAAAAACCAGTCAGCAGAAAGTTTCCACACTCTTTCATCATCCATAAGTTCACTTTTTCCCAGTCATAATAAAATAAACTACATGACAAAATCCTTGCTCTGAAAAACTTTTCATATCTCGTATAACAAAACGAGGCTAACTCTTGGGTATTTTGGCATTTCTTATTGCAGCAATTACACAACAGTCACTCATCATTTGCAAATACACCAGTCTTGGTGTATTTATGGGGACCATGAGTTAAATACAAATCAAGTAAAGATGATTTCTCTGGGTATTTGGAGCTGGGATGTGTCGGGCTCCCAATAGTTTGAGTAAGATTCAAGGAATTACAGAGATCTTTAAACTCATCAGATGTGAACTTTAACCAGTCCCAATTCAAGTCACCTGTGAGGATGATCTCACTATGCTTGAGCTGGAGCTGCAACAATAACTGACGGTGTATAGAGTGTATCAGCACCAGCTGATGGAGGTCGATAACATCCGACTACAGTTATTCAGCACGCTTTAGATACTTCTACTACCACACCCCCTCCCTCAGGGGGTGATAAGCTTCCTGTCTTAGCATTTAACGCCGAACAAACAGATGGATGCTCCTGGAAGTCATGTCTATCCTCCACCCATCTATACAAATTACTTCACCAGCAATAGATTTACTCAGCCAAGTTCCAGATAAAACAATAATGTCGACCTGAGTGGATTTAGGCCAGATCTGCATTTAAAATCAGAGAGAGGATTTATGCTCGCATGGCGTCTGCATAACCGGCGTAGGCTCGGCGTAGCTCTGCAGAGGCTCGACGCCTCTTCCAGACCTGACATGCACCCCCGCTACGCAGACGGTTAGTTCTTTAGACATGATGTCATTGTGACATCATCATTATTGTGTTTACTCTATCCACATGATTTGTTTGAAGATTTTGTGAGCTCTAGTAGGGATGTACTAATCCACTTTTTCAGTCAAGATCGGTCAAGATGCCAGAATACTTTAAGCCCTGAAATTAAATATCCATTACAAAAGCTGCTGAATAAAACAATAGCTTCACTAGCTTGATTTAAGAAAAAAAATCAGACAGTCCCAAATTGTCAGTGACCTGTTCAAGCAGATTTCTCAAGCTTCTCCGAACATTCGCTGCACAGGCTTTGACGTAGCCGTTGAATGTGTTGGCTGAGGTAGTGTGTAAACGCTCCAGATGGCTGATCCCTTCGTTTGGTCCACCTTGAAAACAAATGTGAGCCTCTGCGTGGCCAATCGTTAGTGCATGACGTCACTCAAAGCACCTAGATCTGTGCCTATGGATTGGGCACATTGTCACGATACCTGATCTAGAAATATCGGTACCGATAACAATATTGGATCAGTGTGTCCCTGAGCTCTAGTCGTCTTTAGTGTACAGTAGGAAAGCAGGAAAGGGGGTCAGAGATAGAGAGGAGATAACATGCAGCAAAGGGCCCCAGGCTGGGCTGGCTGCTTCGAGAAGCTGCAGCCTCCGTATTTTTGGGACGGCTGTCCGACTAGGTGAGGTTAAAACTAGTTTTTTTGCTTCTGAACTGCAACACTGCTGTGACAGTTTTAATAAGTGACTCCTCATCATGCTGGTGGAACCGTGCTAAGCTAGATTCATCCAACATAACATAAAGTGTTTTGTAGTCCATCTGAGTAAATTACTGCCGTGTTGGTCTGGTCTGCTGATTCCACTATAGGTGCAAAGCCACCAGAAACCGCACTGCAAACATCAGCTCCACGTGTCTGCATAGTGAAACATAACTAACTCTTAAAACCCTGAGGGCCTGGATTGAGAAACACTGGCATAAACAAATACAACACAAAAGCTGATGAGATGTCCCCAAAATCTTCAGTCACCAGATTTCCTTTTGATTATTATTGATGGCAAAAGCTCTACTCCAGCCTGCACAGGATGCCTGATGGGGTTAACATGAAACTTATTAATATCTTCATCTCTCTAATAAAGTATATTCCTTCCACTGTAAGCTTCAATTATTTACATTTAAGTAAATCTGATAAAACCAGCTATGGTAAGTTTCTGCTTTCATTATGGACTACAGAAAAAATCTAAACGTGATAACGGGGCAGTCGGTATTTCCTCAATGATAGGAAATGAATGTTTAGAACTTGAATATGAAAGCAGTTCAGTCACCTTCTGCTGAACAAGAGGACATTCATGTTGACTGCTGAGTAGATGAACACCTCTGTCTTCCTCCTCTTCCTCTCCCAGACCATCCTCCTCTATCCTCACCTCACCACATTCAGCCCTCTGCTGGGAGGAGAAGGAAACGTTTTTAAGTTCAAACCTGAAGATGCAACAAAGCACAGCCAATTATAGCAAGGGTTTGTTTTTTTTAAAAAGAGGAACAGAGTGTTAAACACAGACGCTCACATGTCTGCTTGGAGAGATGTTCCATCTGCCTCCAGGAAGCTCTGACGCAGTTTGCTCATCCTGGATCAGCCGACAAGCTGCCAGTCTGAGTCGGACCTGCCTCATTTCTTCACTGGACTGGAAAAGTGTGGATATAAATAATAATCCAAATTAACCATCAAAATTTCCCACGAGCATCACATTGTTTCAAGGTAGACTATAATAACAGAACTAGCTTCTTCTTTATGTCTGGTTGTCTTTTTATTTAGGTTCACGGGTAGTCTCTGGTGAATAACTTTACAAATTTATTTTACACTATAATCAACAACAAACACACAACAGGAACACACACTGAAACGTGCTGCTATATATGTGGCTTTCCTCCAGATTTTGCAACCTGGTTTCAGAACTTTGCTCCAGTTCAGCCATAAAAACATGAATTAAGCAATAATTTAGAGTAATTAGGCCATCTCATGTGAGTCTCCGCCCGTATTATTTACCCAGAGAGTTCACATGCGTTATTCTGGTAGCGGTATATATATTACCTGGTACCGCTCCAGACGCAGCCTGTGATGTCATTAACTCTGTAGTGGCCAGGCTTCAAACACAACATCCAAACGCATTTGTGGCGATCTCTGGAGATTTTAACAACATCTCCCTCTCTGCAACTCTACCAACTTTCCAACAGTTTGTCAGCTGCTCCACCAGAGAAAACAAAACGTTGGACTTATTTTATGCAAATATTAAAAATGCATACAGCTCCTTTGCCCTGCCACCTTTAGGAAGATCAGACCATAACCTAGTTCTTCTCTCCTCCTCCTACAAGCCCATCGTTCAGCAACAACCAGTCATTAGAAAGGCTATTAGAACCTGGTCTAATGAAGCTGAAGATGCTCTGAGAGGATGCTTCGAGGCTACAGACTGGAACGTCCTATGTGAACCTCATGGAGATGACATCAATGCCTTGACTGAGTGTGTGACAGATTATATTAACTTCTGTGTGGACAGCACCGTTCCAACAAGAACAGTGAGGTGCTTCCCCAATAACAAACCCTGGATCACCAGTGACCTGAAAAAGCTGCTGAACATCAAAAAGAAAGCTTTTAGGGATGGAGACAGGGAGTTATTGAAGTCCACACAAAAACAACTTAAAACACAAATGAAGAAGTGCAAGGAGGACTACAGGAAGAAGTTGGAAAGTAAGCTTCAGAAAAACAATGTGAGGGATGTGTGGTCAGGAATGAAGAAGATCACTGGCTTCGGGATAAAGGAGGATCAGACTGATGGAGGTCTGGACAGAGCGAATGAACTGAACATGTTCTTCAATAGGTTTAGCTCATCTCCTGCTTCAACCCCAACTTGCCACACACCCTCCATGAGCCCACAGCTTTCCTGTCACACCTCCACTCTGTCACCCTGCAGCTCAGTCAAGGACCTGGACACAACCTCATCTCCCTCCACATCAGGACTTCCTGAAACCTCCTCTGCCTCCACCTCCACTCTGTCTGTCTCCTGTAACCAAGTCATGCAACAACTGGTGAAACTGAACCAGAACAAGGCTGCAGGTCCAGATGGTGTCAGTCCCAGAGTTCTCAAGACCTGCTCAAAACAGCTATGTCCGATTCTCCAGCACCTGTTCAACACCAGCCTGAGTCAGAGAAGAATCCCGGTGCTGTGGAAAACATCCTGCCTTGTTCCAGTGCCTAAAAAACCACAACCAGCTGATCCAAAAGACTACAGACCAGTCGCCCTGACATCTCACGTCATGAAAGTCCTGGAGAGACTCTTACTGACTCACCTCAGCAAGCAGGTGAACACCTTTCAGGACCCACGACAGTTTGCATACCGTAATGGGCTTGGGGTTGAAGATGCCATCATATACCTGCTTCAGAGAGCCCACTCTCATCTGGACCAGTCAGGCAGCACTTTGAGGGTCATGTTCTTTGATTTCTCAAGTGCTTTTAATACGATTCAGCCTGCTCTGCTGTGTGAGAAGCTGCAGAAATTCCAGGTGGATCCCTCCACAACCACCTGGATTTACGACTACCTCACAAACAGACCACAGTTTGTGAGACTGAAAGGTTGTGTGTCTGAGATGGTGGTCAGCTGCACTGGAACACCACAAGGGACTGTACTTTCACCATTTCTATTCACGCTGTACACCTCAGACTTCCAGTACAACTCTGAGTTCTGTCATCTGCAGAAATACTCTGATGACTCAGCAGTTGTTGGGTGTATCAGTGATGGACAAGAAGCAGAGTACAGAGAACTGGTCGGTCAGTTTGTGAAATGGTGCGGTGACAATCATCTCATCTTGAATACCAAGAAAACAAAGGAGATGATTGTTGACTTCAGGAGGAACAAGAACACACATAGAAGTGTTTCCATCATGGGAGAGGAGGTGGAGGTGGTGGAGGAATACAAGTACCTTGGAGTTCAGCTGGACAACAGACTTGAGTGGAAAAGCAACACTGAGTACATTTACAAGAAAGGTCAGAGCAGACTCTACTTCTTAAGGAAGCTGAGATCTTTTAACGTCTGCACCAAAATGTTGCAAATGTTCTACAGGTCTGTTGTTGAAAGTGCAATCAGCTTTGCAGCAATCTGCTGGGGCAGCGGCATCAGAACCAGAGACTTGAAAAGAATTAACAAACTGATCAAGAAAGCCGGTTCTGTGCTTGGAGTAACTCTGGAGCCGCTGGAGTTGATCATCAAAAAAAGAATTCTGTACAAGCTGACGAAGATAATGGAAGATCCTTCACACCCTCTACACAACGCCGTGACGAAACAACAGAGTGTGTTCAGTGGGAGGCTTGTTCAAGTCCGATGCAAGACAGAGAGATACAGAAGATCCTTCCTTCCAGCAGCTATCAGGCTGAAGAACAAAGCCCTTAATTAATTAATGTGATTGTTTTACTAAAAAAATTACTACTACTACAATATTGAATTTCCCTTTGGGATTAATAAAGTATTTTTCATTCATTCATTCATTCATAGTTGAGTTTGAGAAAGTCCCTCCGTCCCAGTCGAAGTGGAGAAAGCTTTTCTTCACCAGTCTAACTTTGTTCAGTGAAAAAATCTCCTTGCTTAGTGATTTCAAGAAAAAAAAAAAAACACAAAAAAGAGGAAAAAAACCATGATTACTTTGGTCAAATTGTATTTACTTACAAAGTGAAATAAATAATAATTTTAAAAAAGACACCTATGGAAGAACATACGACCAGGACTTTCTGGAGTTCTGCTCATTTTGGCTGCACTGTCAGTGCTAACGGCACATCCTACTGACCAGATACAGCTCAGTCTTCTTTCTCAAAGGGTTGCTGTGGAATGACGTTTGGTCACATCGAGTTAGTGTGTGTGAACTGCAAATAAACCTGCAACTGCAAGTCATCAGAATGGAACAGAATAATTCACCATGCAGGAATACTGGGATCAGTGTATCTGCTAAAAGTTACGACTCAGTCAGGTGAAGTTTCTGTTTTTCTTCATCTTAAGTACAGTAACCTCCTCTCTCACCTCTGGAGAGTTCATCCTCTGCTGTAAAACTCTTCCTGCAGACACGTGCTTCTCACCAGCAGATCTATGTGTGGTCCTGGCATGATAACGTGGGATTCTCCTGCCAGGAGTCACCTGGGGGGTCATACAACACAGAGCCATGCTTCACTTCCTCTGTGCTGCTTTTTTAACTGTAGACTTAGACTAATGTTATTAAATACTGTTTTTTGACTAGAGATCATTACTAACGGCACATCTTTATTGTTGGTACAGTCCAGTTAGCAGTTTAAAACAATAACGATATTGAATTCCTGACAAAAAACTATCAATCAACCAAGAAAGGGAAAAAAATCATTGTTAGGAGTAAGCATTCAGTTGTAGGTTATACTCCAGTGTGAAAGACCATCACTAAGTTTAATTAAAAAATCAGATGTGATCTCCCATCAGATGTACCACCAGTACTTAACTGTAAATAAAACACTTTACCACTGAACGTGCATGAGGCTGCGGTCTCTTGTTGCAAACTTGTGCTCGCTGTGCCAGACGACGGCGAACTGTGTCTTGAAATCGTCTGATGCCATCTTCATTTTCCCTTCTCTTCTCTGCCTGAAGCGCCTCAGTTTTCAAAGCCAGAACCTAATCCAAGGCAGAGAGACTGTCAGCAGAAAACCAGCCTCGCAGTGTGTAGGGAGTTTACACCATCAGCCCTCACAACCGGAATTTCTTTCACTTAAACTGAGACAAACACTTCAACACTTTTAACCACTTTGTGTGGGTCTCATTTGAAATCTTGACATTTAGTTTACCAAACTAAACCTTTTTTTCTAATACCATTTTCATTCTACTCTAGGTTGTACAGTTGACTTTAATGTAATTTAAAAGGCACTGTGCAGATTCACATCTTACCCCAGGTATATCAGCATCTATCTTATTTTAACTAATGATTTATTGTGTTTCAACAGTTTTACTGTTTTTCAGATTGTAAAATGTAAACAGTAATCTTGAATATTTATGAAAATCTTTTTTTTCTGGCTATTTTTTTGACATATTGAGCAAGCGATTCCTTAAAATGTGGTTAAACTAATGTTGGGCCTTTGGATGTGATAAATGTAGACTAACTTTTAAAAGTTAAATCAATATGAATCACTGGCTAAACCGTTAATGGAGAGTTTAACTTTTGCAGAGTTTAACAGGCACAGTGTCAATTAGTTTGTCTCTCAGAGAGAACTGATTTACATTTTACACTTTCAAACTTCCCTGTTATGTCAAATTCCTCCAAACAAAGAGGAAGACATGGCCGTGTAAACAAACACCAGGCGTTTAAAATATGCTAGAACTTCCTACAACCACGACCTCTCAGTCAACTGTTCAGTCAAAGCTAGCTTCCTGTGTTAGCATTTAACGCCCAACTCACTGATGGGTGCTCCTGGAAGTCATGTCCATCCTCCACCCAGGCTCCCACCGCAACCACTACCTGGTTCCGATCCGCCAACACACTGCTGGATTTTGAGGCTCGGTGCTCCTTGCTCCAGCTAACTAAAGCCTTGGTCCTGGGGTTTGTTCGGACAGCACTCATTGGTAGCCTCGTTAACAATCAGGCTAACAAAGTGTTGCTAACACACAGCTAAGTTACGTAATGATAAGTAGCTGATGAGATTAATGACAGGACTTCAAATTAATTATATTCGAGATAAGCAGCTTACTTTTACATATCAATGACACCAAGGTATCCTACAAAGGGATTTATAAACCGTAAACAGCGACAGGTTTGAGTTTCGCTCTCTTGGCTTCTTTTGCCTTTTTTGAACGGTTGTCAGTTTATTACTGCCCCCATCTGGAGAGGAGGACACACTGCAAAGATCAAGCTTGAGAAGTCAACCTGCTAAAAATGAATGAAAAATAACACTGAAATAACTTTTTTTCTCTATAAAATAGCAAATGAATAAAAATAGTGAATTAATATTTAATATTCATGACAGCAGGTAATGTTATGCTTTTACAACACAAACTTCTGCTAACTTTGTAACCCAGCAAATACTGAAAAGATAGCATTAAAACCTAAGATTCAGAGAAGCCAACACATTGGTACATGCACGACTGAAGATCAGTTTGCACCATAAACTGCATGAAGATGGTATCTTTAAATTATTAAGTTTGTTTACAGACAATGAAGCAACCATGTGAAAAAGGCCTGGTCTAAAGGCTTGATACAACACCAGCTGTTTGAGCTGAAAAGCAGAAAATAAAATGGAGGACGAGTGCAAGGAGGAGGACTTCCATTGTCAGTTCTGAAGATTTCAAACTCTCAACCAGCAGGTGGCAACATATGAAAAATAATGAGTATAAAATCTTATGACTCCTTCAAGAATACCTGCTCTGAATTTCAAAGCAATCCAGCCAACATTTAATAATTTACCATGAAACAACTCAGATTCTTCAGAGGGAAAAAAATATTAAATACATTTGTGATGCAACACCAATTTTAAGCCATTACAAAATGTGTACCTTTAATTTACAAAGATTATTAATCTTGTGAACGATTACACAAACTTGTTGTAAATCTTTTCCATCTTGTCCAACTTTCTAAGTTACATTTGCAAAAGGACAAGGATGGATGCATGGATGGGAACGTTTGTACTCTCATCTATGATGCAGGCGCTCTGTAATTCCCCGTCAGTGTGCAGGTAATCCGTGTGTGTATGGATTTACAAACTGTAGGAGCAGAAACGTAGATGCCAATTACAAATCATACTACCACGTATTCATGGACATCACTGAAAAATAGAGATCTGAAGAAGGTTTTCTTTGTTTAAGCTCTTTATTTAAAAAATGACCATGTTTTATCAGGAAAATACATCTATCTGCACTGCAGTTCAAATATAAAGATTACTCTGAACTTCAGTGGTTCTGACAAACTTGTGGAGGATGGCTGTGTTTGGTGACGTGTCCAGCTGAAGAAAAGAAAGGACATAAAAAATTAGAAAAATAAATCAGGGTAACACTTCAGGTGCATGTGAATAGTGATGATAACCAGCTATAATGAACTGCATAATATGACATTAAGTGACATTTAAGTTGTCTGAAAGCTACGTGGGCCGTGATAAAGAACAGCTGCACATTTTTCAGTGAACATCGTTGGTTTAAAAAACACAAATCAGTAGATATGATACCTTTATTTGGAACAAATAGTTTAAATTGTAAATCAACTTTAAAAAAATTGTGTTTGTGTTTTAAACAGATTTAAGTTTGCTCAGAAGGTGAGATATGAATAATTTCTTTTCATAATTACTGAAAACACAGAAACTCCTCACATTTAATTATGGTTCACTAAAGGCAAGTTTCTTCTCTGGCTCTGACTCATCTGTAAAGTGACTGTTGACAATGAGTCATGAAACATCTTTTCTTGTTAATTCATTTATAAAAGATGAACGTCTGCGTTAGAAAAATACCTGATTTAAACAAAGTAGGAAGTCTAAAACTGCAAGACGAAGCTTAACTATAAATCTTAAGTTGCTTTTTAATAACACTTTGATCAGGTGGAAACTAAAGATAACTGCGAACACGATCTGCTGCTTAAATGACTTCACTCTTGAATTCTGGGTTTATTACGGGTTCATTTGGCCGTGGTTTTGTAAATTAAACTGAAGTGCTCTGATTTGGCTTCCACTGCATGGCGACAGCTGTCAAGGCTCCGGGGCATTGTAAAAACTGAAGCACAAAGCTCTCTGACTAAATCTATATGGCTGCCATGGACATTGGAAACTGTGGAACTGGTTTAAAAGAAGCTCAAATGAAAAAAAACAGGACTGGAAAAGGTTTTTGGCACCAGCTGCTCCTCAGATTGTAAAACTCAATCCCCTCAGCTGTCGGTACTTGCAGTTACATCATCGACAGGGCTTCAGCCAGAAGTTGGTGATATTGGACATTTGTGTTCATTCTTCCTTGGTGACCTTTTCAAAAGCCCCTCAGATATAAAAAGAAAAGCTGCTCACCTGTATGGACCTGCCGAGGTTGGTTAGTGCCGGCTTATAGGTCTCCATGGTGACAGAGTCCAGGCCGATGACATCACTGTAACACTGGTAAACAACAGCAGCGATGCGGTGAACCTGGCAGTGGTTCAGTACTGATGAAACAGCACAAAGAAGAACAAAGAAAGTTTACTAGACCGCTGAGAACTAGACAGACTGTAAGTTTGGAAGCTGCTCGATGATACATCCGCTTGTTTAGACTGAGAGTCTGTAAGTGTACAAGCACCAAAATGACCACATCAGGATGTGGGACTGTGAGCTCAGTGAGTGGAGAGGAGCCTAATGGCACTACATTTCATTCAGTTGGCAGAAACATTTGTCCAAAGTGTGTTTTCTTCACACACATACACACATCAGGAGCAATGTGAAGTTAGGCATCTTGCTAGAGTACACATGAGCAGGCAGAGCTAAGAATCAAACGTGTCTGAAGCCGTTTTCACACTGAAGGAAGCAGTACGAGCTGCAGCCAGCCCTCTACCACAAGTCGCATTATCTTACATATAAATGGCATTTCACACAAGCTGTAAAAGTCAGGTGATGTGCAGAAGCTCAGTGTAACACAGACAAACGATACGTGACAGCCATGACAGAGAAACATAGGCATAATGGAGGGACTGGATCATTGCTCTTGTAGCCGCCTGTAGGGTGTAGAGTTTTCACAAAAAAAAACAAAAAGATTCTCAGATACTAATTGATACTAAAATAAGTACCTAGTTAGATACTGATTAGCACAGATATCAATACGTAAATGCCACTTTGGCAACTGCTGGTTGACAGAAAGGACCAGCCACCTTTACCCATTTCAAACAGGCAATGTAGCGGGCAGCCCCACCCCTACAGCAGGCCCCCTTGTTTACAGCGGTGGCAACTTTGTCACCATATTTAGTTTCAGTCTCCTTTGGCCACTCTTTTTTTAAGCGACTAGCAACACATCTAGCTACTTTTTCTGGTCTTATTGAAGACTTTTGGATACTGGCATGAAAGCACATATAGTTCACTTCTTTTCCATGAGCAACGGCTACTGCCACAGGCCCCGCCCCCATCCAAACTCCATCCTGCACAGTTCCCAGCTGCAGTCAGAGCAGATGTTCACTTCTGCTCCATGACCAGACGGGCTGATACCACCCTGGCTTACATGAATGCCTATTAATGTAGACAAAATATTTAAAAAGTTCATCTTTATAAATCTTTGTGAATCTGGACTCATCAGATCACATGACCTTCTTCCACGGCTTCGGAACCCTTTTCTCTGGTTAGGCTCAGTGATTAGTGGTTTTCTTTTGGCTGCACAGCTGTTCAATCCCTTGAGTTCCCTTTGCACTGTGCATGTTGAAATGCTCTCACTTTCACTATTAAACATAGCCCTGAGTTCTGTTTTTCTTCCATTTGATTTTACCCACCGTTTTAAGCTACTGCCCGCAAGTTAGAGGTTTCCCTAGTACAGCAGACCTCACTCAAATGAAAAGTTCTGCACAAGCCTGTTAATAACCCACTGATTTGAGTCAGGTGTGCAGCAGAAAACATCTAAAACCTGTAGGACAGTAGCTCACCAGGACCAGAGCTGGAGAACCCTGGTTTAAGTGATCGCAAGTCACGATCATTCGGGAATTTTTTCCGTCTACATTTCTTCCTCTATGGCTCCCCACTATCCTTGCAGCTTTTATTAATATGTTGGACAGTTCTTTACCCAATTTTAGTAGTTTCTGCTTCTTCTCAGATGTTTTCTCTGCTTGACGCATGCTAATGATGCAACCCTTCTTAAACAGGCTTACATTTTCCCACGACCACGGGACGCGTCTTCTGACATGGTTGTTCAAGAAATGAGAAGCTACTGTTGCATCAGCTGAGGTTAAAAAACTCGCCAGCTGAAAGATATCTCCCATGCAGTAACTCTCCAATCGGAGGCTCTTACCTATTTGCTTAGTTAAATTCAGGAGGTGACTTTTTATTTTTTTGGCCATGAAATACATAAAACGTTAAATGAGGAACATTAAGTACAAATATTCATAGCAGTTTTTAAGCTGTTTGGATGTGATTTTCTTTGTAATTTTGCTTCCCTCACAGGCAGCAAAAACTAGAAAATGAAAAGAAAAAGTGGAACAATCATGTCTGTAAGGCTGGTGATGCTACAACGCCCGGAGAAGGCGGCTATCTTTCTATTCATACATAACATCATACTTTTTCTTTGCAGTGGTCACATTGAGAGTATAGTAAAAGGGTACATGGTGTGTTCCGTGTTTTCTGGCTCATCTGCAGTGTTGAAATAAAGTATTATAATCTTATATAAAACGTAAAAAGAGGTATGTACGTGTTTTAGTATTTCTATGCAGAATTAACTACTAAATATTTTCAGCTTTTTCAGGACTTCCCATAGTTCTGGTTTTCCTCTAATCTGTGGACAATTTGTCTTTTTATTTGTCATCAGGATCTTTTTAGTGGAGTGTCTATTATTTTCACACTTTATGTTTCTCTATAACGCCCATGAGCTCTTATGAAATTCTGTCATCAAGACATGAGAAGCATCAACTACTCATGTGCTGAGTTTGTCAGCTACCAGATGCTGTAGCATTTATGTGTAGTGAAGGGAACAGCTACAACCGTCCCAGCTGTTCAACTGGAACATTTGACTTCAGAGACGCTGCTAGTACAGATTCACTTTTTCATTTTTAAAACCCTGAGAGACCTGAAACAACAATTAAGGACACAATTTCATTTTTTTGTGCCAAGCAAAATTTATCACAGCACACCTGACGCCAAAATGTCTGAAAGCCTTGAAGAGAGATCAGCCTGGGAACGTAAATGAGAACGTTTTCTAGTGTGTAAGAAAGAAATCTGCCCTGTGCAGTATGATAGGTGAGGGAAAGATGAGTTGGGCTCCTTTTTCTGAAGTGTCCACAGCAGTTTCACGTTGGGAAATGTGAGAGAAAAAAATGACACTGAATCTGACAAGTCATAGAAACTCCAAGTGTACCTGCAGCTGAAAGCCCACTAAGTATGTTGGGTTGCTCCAGGGACCGGCAGACAGGCTGATCGCTGAAAGCACCGGTGTGAAGAGACCGCAGGAAGGGAGCAGAGCTGCCGCACAGATAGTCTTCTGTCTTGTAATCAGCCACGGAGCAGTCTGACAAAACGGTGACTCTCAGCTCTCTGTGCTGCAGACAGTCAAACACCTGCAAGAGACAACGACAACAACTTAAAGCACCTTTCAGGACTGGATATTAATGGATGCAACATTCCTCACATCACTACCACAAACAGGAGCCTGCACAAAGCAGGATTAACCTTTAAAATGCCTTTTTTTCTTTGTTTTATGTAAAAAAGCTCAACACTTTTCATACAGACTTTGTCTCAGTTGTCAGATCATGAAGCTAAAATGATGTAAAATATACTTATTTATGAATATAGCACCATAATCCTGAATTCAAGATTTAAATGTGAATAATACACCATGTAACCATGGCCATTATAAGCGACAGCGGCCAGAGTTTTAAGGGTAACACATGTTATCAACAAACTGAAACTGTGGCAGCAGACATTAAAATTTCCCTTTGCCCTATAATCTATTTTCCTTTCCATTCAAAGATTAAGTGCCTTCATTAGTTTCTAGTTCTCAAACCAGCTCGTGATTCCCGTCACAGTCCCTCCTGTTTGGCTGGAAACAAGTAAAAATCTGAAACAAATGACCCTTCAGATCATGTCTGAATACTTCTATGCTGCTAGATAACAGTCTGGTAGATATTTGCATATGTAGCTTTAATTAGTGAGTGCTACATTCATGCTTTGTGCTCCGTTTTTAACATCACACTCCGAGCTGACAGAATCTAATTAAGTCCTCCTGCTGCCACATCGCTGTGCTTCATGACTGAAACAGAAAGAAACCTGTGCATAGATCTGAATCTGCAATCTGTTTGCAGGATGAGGAGGAGCAGCCGCCCTAAACGTCTGCAAAACAGCATCAGTGTCAATATGCTGACGGAGTGGTAGGATGTACCTTTTGTGTCCACTGAAAGAGCTGATCTTCTGCAATGTGGCAAGTCACCTGGCATATCAAAACCTTCAGGAAACGAGACATTTCATTAAACACTTATAGACGTAACAGATATTTAATCAGTGCTGAAGCAGTAAATGGTAATATAACTTAAAAAATGAACATATGGAGCAGAATAAAAAATAGCTGGAGAGGAAGACAGGTGGGCGTTTAATGCAAGCGTTGCATTGCAGTGAATATTGTGTCTGGATGGCCTGAAAGTACATTTTCAGGTTCAGAAGTCATTCAGCGATTGCGAGGTAAACAAAACACTTAGGAGGACCCACAATAAGGAAAATTGCTCAATTACATTTTCCAGCTGGTGGCGCATGGATTTCATGAGCCACACAATGATCATACGAACAAAGATTGATATGTTGTTTCACTGTTTGCTCCACAAAACATCAGAAAAGACATTTAAATATAGCTCAAGAACTGAAAAGCTAAAAATATTTGCATTTTTGCTTCACATACAAAGATGCATTTCAACACAAATGTTGGTTTCTACCCTCCAAAAAGCAACTGATGATTCCCTGCAGATGTACGTTAAAAAAATCCAACCTTTGCTACATGCCATTTTTATTTCCACCTCCACAAACAAAAAGAAGTTTCCATCCTTTAAATCCCAGACTTCACACAACTGAACACAAAAACCATCTGTGATATAACTCGCTGGCTTGTGGGTCACCGAGACAGAAGTCACCATGTTTAGATAAGTGGGTGGAGGTAGGAAGTTATTGGACAGCGTCCTTCTTTTATGACTTACATCTGTTAAAGTCTAAATATATTTATAGAAGGATCAACGATCAGAGGACTGGATTAAGAGTAAGTGGATGGAGAGGAATCCCAACAATTAGATCCTAACATAAAAAAACAAACTAAATTTAATGAGAAACTTTGGAAACAAACATCATGGATTTAGCTGCAAAGCCAAATAACTAATTTTTAAGATTAAAGCAGTAAAAAGGTGCAATCACGAATCTTAAAAAAGCAAAAAAAACCTTCAAAAGCATCACAAAAATCTTCGTCCTCGGACAGATGAATTATTAAATGATTGTTAATTAAAGCAAACTCCCGCTGCCATGAGGTTTGCACAGCAAGTTTAAACAACCAGAAAACAAAGTGTGGATTTCCATGGTTTCATAATCATAACAGCCTGCTGATGACAGAATGTTCAGTAAATCACTGATATATAAATTAATCGTTAATTGTCACATATCCCATGAACACAGCTGCTCCTGCAGTGCATTTAATACCTGCAGCCATCCGAAGGAAAACAGACTAGTGATGAATTTCAGCTTCGCCGTTCTCTCAGTTGTTCACTGCATTTATCTTGATTAAATCACGTCGGATGACGCCTGGCTAATAGAAAGCATCCACACACACCCCTCCACCCGAGCAACTGTTGGGTTGTAACTCTGTTTTCTGGCAGTTAATGTGACAGACGGCAGATTACCACATTTCATTTATTCTGTGTGTGTAATGGTTTTCTGTCCCACTTCTGAAAACGAAGCAAAGTTTCATTATTTGCTGTTAAAATGCACCGTGGTTACAACACTGCTGTATCAGATCAACTGTGGTGAAATTATCCTTTAATACGTCACCTGTTTGTAGCCTGACTACAAACCAGGCGCAGCTAATGTAATGAGCTCTTAACAGAAATAAGCAAACATCTCGGCAGCACAGAAAAACTCAACCAAAGATGAGAAGCAAATTCATTAAACTCAATGATCACCGAGTCCTCCACGCTTTGAGGCGATAATGATACGTGTTTTTCTCAGCGTGACTCACTGATGGATTGTCCTTGTGTCTGTAGAAAACACATGCAGAGTCCTCGCTGGTTTGCCCAGCTACAGCCCGACACCGCTCGTTCCACACCGATGCTCGGCCAAGCGCGTCCCAGTTTGCAGGGGCGAGAACGTACCCTGACAGAAAGCCTGCAAAGACACACCCGCTCATAGTCAGCAGCAGCTCACAGGACACCATCCTTTTATTCACTTCAGCTGATTTGATGTAGCAATAAGTTTTGTTTTGGTTATTTTATTTAAATTAATGTCTATCTGCTGTATCCAACAATAGAACCCAAATTAAGTACTTTCATTTACAGACACGTCCTCATGAAACATAGTTAGTGCCGTTTACATCTCAAACCCTGACTGGAAAATTACCAGAACTATTTTAACAACTGGCCACATTCATGAGGACCTCTCAGATGTGACAAAATTAACTCTATGTCCAAAAAATGACAATTAAATAAACATATTTCTACATCATATTCAGAAAATCTGCATCATGAAGACATCTTGTGCTTTACAAAGGTTTGATGAACGTTTTACACTTAAAATGGTTCACAAAATAGGACATGATGCATTAATACTGGAGCTTGGCGATTAATCAATTTTCTCAACTAATTCCATTTTTGCCCTTTATGTTTTTTTTCATGAAAACCTGGATTTTTAACACCTTGACGCCTGGTGCTACAAAATATGAGTATAGTCTACCTGAGGAACATTTACATGTGAAAACATATTAAGTATAATTGAAAACTATTGTTTCCCATCCTCATGAAAATCAGTCAGTTTTATTTGTATACCCTTTTACAAAAACCAAAACGTATTTAAAGTGCTTTACAACAGAGTCATATGTAAAAAAAAAAACAATGTATAAAAACATAAAATAATTAAAACAACACAAAGAAACACGGCTGGAAAGTGCTCCAATGCTGCAGGGCATTAACGGCTTTCCAGAAGTGCATAAACAGGATGAGAATAACAAAAAATACACCTAAAAACAAGACTGCCCCAGTCAGAATTAAAAGCCTATTTCTACAAAAGTGTGTCTGCAGCTTCGATTTAACAAGGCTGAGGTCAGCAGTAACGTGACTGTGGGGGCAGTTTTTCCACAGTGGAGGACCATCAAGCACGAAAGGAGGATCCCCCCACTGTTTGTCTCCACCCTGGAAATCCCAGCAGAAGCCGACCCGAAGAACGCAGCGTCCCGCCATGATTAGGATAATTAAATCCCTGACAGGCCATTAACGGCATTAAAAACAAACAGAAGTTTAAAATGGATTCTAAAGAGAACTGGAAGCCGGTGGAGCAACGGCAGCACGGGGTTATGTGTTCACGTCTGGATGTGCTTGTTAAATTCAGGCAGCAGCGTTCTGTACAAGTCGGAGATGAGAAATTGAAGACTGACTGGGGCCAACGTTAGAGGCATTACAGCACAGTCCTGAACTTACGGATGCATAGCCTTCACAAGATCCGGCTGATTGAGAAAGGGTTTCACTTTGAAAAAGCTTGTTCTAACAACAGAACCCATCTGTTTATTAAAGTTCAGCCCACCATCAAACGTTACAGCAAGATTTTTAACGTGATTTAAAAAGGGGCCAGAGCTCTACAGCCGGTGAAAACAGTCGCCACAGTGACGTGCCAAAGCTGGTACAACCAGTCATGCTGTCAAACCCTCTGTGCCAACCACTGCTTTACATCATTTATACAATCCAGTAGCTTAGTAAGCGCAGTATTTTCATTTGGTCTCACGGGCAACTACATCTGCATATTGTCAGCATAAAAAAGAAAAGACAGATTATGTTCTCTCATAACTGACCCCAAAGGTAGCAAACACAATGGGCCAAGAATAGCCCCCAGCTTCTGAGGCTTTAGCTTAATTGTACTGTTTTGGAGACGTGCTTATGCAACTCAGTGGGAATTACTTCATACAAACCTGGATTCGGATCATATGCCATTTGCTGACTTTCACTGATTGTAATGCATCAACACTGTAGTACTTTTGTTTGAAAGATAATAAAGAACTTTCTTGTACACAGTGAAAATAAAGTCAATGTGAGGATTTCTTTGTAAAGTACTGAGCTGTGTTTTCTGTTCCTGAATCACAAAGAAATCTCTGGCTGCACTGGACGCCGGGATGGTGAGAACATTCCTTACAATAAGCACAAGGTTTGGAAATACTCTTAAGATACTCCTAAGTAAAGATGACCCCGTTGACTGATAAGTAAAACACTTGTCATGTCCACAAAAATTACAAAAATAACCCCCAAAAAAACAGAAAATCCTATTCTCATCCCCGACTCATTAAAGAAATATCCGCCAGCACCTGTGAGAGTTCATTTTTGTGCTTGGGTACTCGACCATGGGTTACTGCCGTTATGACAGCTGAAACTGCCGAAGATTTAAACCAGAGCAGAACGCCGGCCACCAGATTTCATTCAGTTTTAATTTCCACACAGCAGCCAAACACTCATTTGTTCTGTAATAATACTGCGTGGGCAGGTACTGTAGTGCAGGGCTATTTAATTCAGACATGTATTGAACAGTTGGGTTATTTAATTTGTTCCTACGATGGCCACAGTCCTGCAGGTTTTCAATGTTTTCCTACTCCAACATACCTACTTACATAAAATGGCTCCAACAGCCTATGAAGTTCTGCATAACCCCTTATCATTTGAGTCATGTGTGTTGGAGCAGGGAAACCTTGAAAACCTGCAGGACTGCAGCCCTTGTGGACCAAGTACATGGACCTGTCACAGGGGCTTAGTGGCTGCTACTTACTGGCTGCATTGTGTCCCACAGCGAGGATGAAGTCTGAACACTGCAGCTTGTTCCCAGAACTCAGTGACTCGGAGACTTCAGGGCTCCAGTGCAAATGAACCTCCCTGAAGGATGATGATAGATAAACAGGAAGATTTTAAAAATGTTTGTGATGCAAAATAATCAGCTAACAACATAAACAACCTGTAAATCCTAGAAAGATTTTTAAGGTTCTCCCCATACTTTCTAATTAATGTAATTCCTTAATCTTTTCAGTTAATACATTTAAATCTCTTAAAGCACAGAAACTAAAACATCATGAACACATTTTTAACAAAGCTTTCATGACCAATTTGTGTTTATGTCAGTCCCTAGTGCTGAATGGCCCTATGTTATTCAGCAAAGTGTTTGTGTTCGTGAGCACCATCAGCCCACGCACAACATAAATGGGATGGGAAAAATAATACAAAGACGTCACTCTCCTAAGATGCACGACAAATTACAGCCCCCACAATGACCGCATCCCCTGACAGTCGCTTCGACAAACATCTTCATAAAGGGAAATTAACTGCTGTTGCATTAGTTTGTTAGTTTTAATTTGTTTGGTTTCAGCTGCATGTCCATCATTACCTGTCACATTTGAAATTTTAGCTCGCAATTAATTTGAATAAGTAATTTAATTTTACATGTTCATTATTTACAATAGTATAAGCGTACTTAAAACTGGACTGTACCCATGGACCTTACCAAGAATACCAGGTATTCAATGGCTTTAAATTAACATTATATTTGTGATTTAGAGTTTGTAAATAAAACATTGTGGACGTCATGTCTATGCAGAAGACAGGAGCACAACAACATTAAATCATTACAAGCCGATCAGCTTCATCAAGCATAGGAAACAATGCTGACTTATGGCACTTCCATCACATTCACTCAGCTGTTTTTGTTTTGGTGTTTTGTTTTGTCTTGTTTTTTTAATGCAGATGAAAGATAATGATGAAAGGTAATGCTTCAAGATGGAAAAAAAATGTAACATGCAAGATAATAGATAAAGGTTCATATTTACAAATTCTTCAGTAAATGATGTTAAGCATAGACGTGTTGACAAAGGCCACAATTCTCTTCTGAAGCCATGCATGCAAGTTATTAGCAGAAAATGCTCAAAAGCAGAGCTTCAGTCAGGGGTGTCTCGCTCCGGAGGGCTGCAGTCCTGCAGGTTTTAGATGTGTCCCTGCTACAACACACCTGATTTAAATTAATCTTCCCTCAACAGCTCGTTGTCAAGTGCTGCCAGGTATGATGGCCCATTAATCTGATTCAGGTAGGAAACATCCAACCTGAAAGACAGCACCCTTCAAGGAGCAGCCCCTATTAATCCACCAGCGCTAGTCCGGCTTTTTCTGTGAAATTGTCTGACTTCAAAAAGTTCTGCAGCCGATTATTCACCTAATATGACAACAGAGTTTACAGTAAATGTCTCTTTAATGTGTATTTTCTGTATTCTAACAAAACATTGGAATCCAGCCGAGATTAGCAGATTTCTAATATATATGTAGCTGGTCCTACTTCTCCAGTTTTAATCCAGGGTGAGGATTTTTACACAAATTATTTTATTCACAGCTGAATTGTTTAATATAATGTACGGTAGAAAATTTAAGGGTTCAACATGTTTATCCGGTGCCTCATCAATGAGGGGCGTTGAAGTGAAACCACACTGAAATCTCGTGTCATGTTAGCTACGTTAGCAAACAGCTACTGGAAGGTGGCTGTCTGGGTGCCACGCGTGACACAAACCAGTTAAAAATACGAGGAAGATGTCTACATTCTACTTTACTTAAATGGGAATATTAAATTTGATTCAAGTAACTTATTAAACATTTCGTTTTGTGCCTTCCTGTCTCCATGCTACGTTGCTAACGTCATTCACCTCTTTTCCTCCAGTTCTCTGCGGATTTGTTGATCTTCTTCGTTTTCATCAAAATCTTCTTCCTCTTCGTCCACAGCCCGAGAATAAACCGACAACACTTCACCGAAAAACGTGGCCATATTCGCAGAGTATGGGACCAAAACGAAAGTTTAGCTAGCGAAGCTACCTGAAGCCTTAACTGGTACACAGCACTTCCGCCAGAAATGCCAACAAAATAAAAGCGTCCGAACAACGTTTAGTCCTTCATAATAAAAGCGTTTATTCCAAACAAGGATCCTATGGACCACTTGGTCATGGTCGAAGGTCAAAGGGAATCTTGTTAAGGCCTTCTGACTCAATCAAGTGTACTGCTTATATACATGCACTGTTACAGGCTTAAGCTGGAGCACTGCAGATGAATAGAGGAAAACCAATGAAGCACTAATTATTTCTTCCTTGTAACAATGCTTCTTGACAATAAATCGTATACAGTTGGAAAGCCTGTTTATTTCCCTTTTAAATGGAATTTCTAAGGAAATGTTTAAAACATTTAGTGGGATGAGCAGCAGCATAGTGTATGAGGGCTGTGCCTGTGAAAAATTGGTCAAATTGTCTTTGCCATGCCAATCAATTTATTCTGCTGTTGTTTGGCATTGTTCATTGGCTGATTGAAATCTGAAAAAACTATACATGTTGGAAATCGAACAATTTCTTAATTTATCAGACAGTAGTCTCAGTACCATGTAAAAGAACCATACACAGCAACAGCTGCTTGGCACCTCCTCCTCATGCTGATCACCAGCTTGGTCACACACTGCTGTGAGGTAGCATCCCATTCCTCAACCAGCATTTCTCACCACTCAGCCAGTGTGGCTGAGTTGGTCACTCTGGCAAGACCAGCACGCCAAAGCTGGTCCCACAATCATTCAGTGGGGTTGACTGGTCACTCTCAAATTCTAGAGGAAGTCTGATAAACGCAGCTCTGTGGGGGCAAGCATTGTCGTCCTGGAGGATAGTTTGGTCCCACACTGTGGAGATATGGCACTGCCACAGGTTGCAGAATCTTATCAGGCTCCAGTCAGGCATCTGCTTAGTTGTCAAACTAACATGGTCTTTATTGGAAATGTAACTAAATGTAATTTCCTTAACAAGAAGGCCTCAGTTTGATGCTCTAATGTCTGCTTGTAATCCAAACAACACTCAAAAAAAAAAAAAAAAACTCAACAGGATCCTCAAGATGCAATTGAACAGTTTACTAAAACCAAAGTATTAAAAATAAAAAATAGAATTTTGAGAGAATGAGAGATCAAAAACTGTGCAGCTCTAGTCCACGCTTGTCTGACTGTCTGGTCCGGTAACAACAGTCACCCCGGTTCTTACATGCATCTTATATCCAAATCTTTTTAGAGTTACTGTATCCTCCCTGAAGTTACATGAAATTAAATAAAGCATTTTAAAGTATTCTTCTTATTTTCTAGATCAAACTAAATAACACACATATTTTAAAAATATTGAAAACAAACATTAAACCTTCACCATAATGACTTAAACTATTAATTTACCAAAAAAAATGCACTTAGGCTTCTACAGTTAAAATAAAGAAGTTTAACTTATTACTATTTTTTCCCAGTTTACAAAGACTAATGTTTCTGTTTTGAACTTTTTTAAGTTTATAGTTGATAACAGAGCACATTAACTGTTTGGGAGCTTTATCTTTCCATAAAACTTGTGTGTGTGTGTGTGTGTGTGTGTGTGTGTGTGTGTGTGTGTGTGTGTGTGTGTGTGTGTGTGTGTGTGTGTGTTAATTTGAAATGAGGTCTTTCTTTTTTCTTTTTTTTTTTTACAAGTCTGTCTTTAAACAATATTCTGTTATTCAGTTTTAATTTTTCTGTTCATCTCATACCATGTATGCAGCTTTCAAAATACCTAATCAGACTGCAGATGCTCCTTATTACCTGCTGCAGAACTTCATACCCAAGATAGAGCTGAATTAATTTAATAACTTTCCGGGGTAAACCATCAGTGTTAGATCATTTCTTAGCCAGAGACGGGATTACAGGAATCAGCGGCTATTCCAGGGTATTTTTAGATTTGGGGTTATTGCTTTAAGATTGACCTGTAACATGTAATCCTCCAAACCTTAATTTTTCCTGACTCATCCACAGAAATTCCTTAAATTCCTAGCCCACAGACAAACACAAAAGCGTCATTTCTGACAATCCTTAAAAGAAACTTAAAATTCAGGGCTGTATTAAAGTCTGTCATATGATTTAAGGCTGTGGCTCTCCAGTAGATTCACATATGTGTGGCTATTTAAAGCATACTGACTTAAAAAGGCAGAGGGATTAAAGCGATGATGCCTGATATGCTATTTTTCACTCTTTTGGCCAACCAAATGTAAACCTAACACACTACACAAACCTGCCAGCTTTTTATGGCAATGTATAATTAAGATGAACGGAAGAAAGCGGGAAAGCAGAAAGTATACTGTTTAGCATGGCTAGCTGGAGACATAAGCCAAGTCATATTAGGGAAAATTGGCCTCAAGTTGACTGCACAGCATCCATCCTTTTTATTGTGTTGTATAATTTATTTTTCTGAAAGCAGTGCTGTGGGAGATGAGGAGAAAACAGAAATGTGATGTTATCAGCATGGCCATAAAAATTCCTTATTGTCACCACAAAATGTCTAATCTTAGAAAGACAAACTGGATCGCAGGGCAAAGCCGGGAGTTGAATGGAGAGTAAGTTCTATTAGCAGTGTGGTACAATAATGTATCAGGAGGCCATAAAGTCAACAGCAGAAAGGTTTCCTGTCACAAACTGGAGCAACATGCTAGGAGGAAGCTCCAGGCTGCTGTTAGTATAACTGATGGTATAGAGAGGAAGAGTGGGAGGCATGTTCTGCAGCTCAACAAACACTAAAGCCTCCAGGGCTTAAAACTAAAAAGAAGGAATTTATTGTTTATTGAAACAGGGAATCAGGACAGATTGTCAGAGGACAAAAACATTCATGCTGAGTCTGTCCATCCTCATTTTGTCCCAGAAGCAACAAGGATGAGGATGCTGGTTCCATTTGTTTGTTTGTCCTAAAGTCAGGTCAAGAGCACCGGATCCCGCCCATTGACCTGACTTATAGTGGCTGGCAGGAACATGCACAGATAATTAATGAGATGGGACTTTACTGATATAATTTATGTCAACACACACCTACACACACACACATCCTCAGTTAGGAGCATTTTATGAATGCTCAAAAATAATTTCTCAAAATGCTGTTATTGTATGAAATGCATATAAGATACACAAGAAGAGTGTAAACGAGTTTTTTCAAGGCAGATAACAGTTTCCTTTCACCTTTGAGGAAACAGAACAAATATATATATATATATATATATATATATATATATATATATATATATATATATTTATATATATATATATATATATATATATATATATATATATATATATATATATATATATATAAAACAATTAAACGATTAACAGTTAAAACGATTAAAATTCTAATTGCTATTAATCACATTGTTACGCACAAAATGTCTCTTTCCTTTAAAAGAAGGCCTACGGCTATGTAAAGAAAATGCAGTAAATTGTGGTTTACTAACACGACATCAGGGGTCTCCAACCCGTGGCTCTGGACCTTCCACAATGTCTCTAAATACGTGGCTAAAATATTTTTTAATCTATCTTTCCTGTCTTTAGGTTGGAATCCAGGGACTTTTTATTTTTATTTTTTAACTTTACATAATTTTCCACAAATATCTACATCCTTTAAAAAAAGTCTGTTTATCCTTTTTTTTTATAAAGGTTTTCAATTCAATTCAAAACCTTTATTGTCCCCAGAGGGTTTTTCTTCATTTTAAAACCTAAAAATGGAAATAAAAATGTGGTTCTTCAAAAACAAATATCCTATGGTGGCTCTTCATTTAAATATATATTAAGTTTCCTTTTTTAAAAGTCTGGTAACATTTGCGTCTCTAAAGGAGTTTTATTTAGCTGGCTGAGGGAAAAATGTCTCTTTGGATTGGAAAGGCTGCAGACCCCTGCACTAAACACATAAACAGGTTTAGCAGCAGTTTTCTCTTTAAACACCAACAGTTTAAATGTTTCTTCATATATAAAATCAAATATTTATGAGAAAGAAGGATGAATTGTTCAGGATTTACTAACTAAAAGGTAAAAAGTCAGCAGGATGAATTTAAAGCTGTGAAGCTGCTTCCTTCTAAACACAGAAGGAACAATATGTGATGAATATCAGCATCAGGTGAACAGACAGAAAGCAGGATGAGAATCTCACAGCTTCTAGATGGTGAGGAGAGAGAAATATTCACAATATGCACAATAACTTCCATCCATGCAGCTTCACTGCTTCATTATCCACATTTCTGGCCTATAAATTCTCCAAACTTTCATTCTTAGCTTGACTGTTTAGCTTCACCTGCAGCCTCCGCTACCAGGAGTTAAGGGGTTAACATCTCGTTTCCAGGTGTAGCGTCATGTCTGTAGATGGAACTATAAACATGTGTGGTATCCACAGAAAGTCCAGAATCTCAGCTACCAGCTCAGTGAAACCATTTCTATCACCAACAAACACAGTTAAGACAACAATAATTCAAAGACCAGGTTCACTGTAAAACGGGGAATACTAGGTCTTTGGATTTACTAAAATAAAGCTGATCTATTTTACACAATACGTTTATGTTTTTTCTGTGAGCATGAATTAATCAGGTTTATTTTACATATTTAAAAAGAATAATGCTGGTGCTTGATTTTATTATGTTGAGTGAAAATGTTTTAATCAAATAACTGAACAAGATCTAACTGAGTTTGGTTGAATGCTTGTAAAAGGCGCCAGAAAGCGCAATTACTTGGTTAACGATAGGTGGAGATAGTGAATCTGGTGGACCTGAACTTGCTCGCGCCCTTCAAAAACACAGAAGAAGAAGTAGTGTGTCTGGAGCAGGAAGCCGCCAAAAGTACAGGATTTTCTTTTAAAGAGTGCTTTTGGTATTACTATTGGTACTTATGTTGTGAAAGAACATTTTTCATATGAGGAACCAGAGGTTATTGGCACTGTCCTTGAGGGGATCCAGGTTTTGAAGGATCTTGACAATGTAGCATTAGCTGTCGCTATGCTGTTTGGACTGATATCTGCCCTGAACCTAAGCTACCCTGCTGATCTCCGCTACACGTTTGAGGTAATCCAGAACATTTTCATGGAACTGGATGGAGGCAAACTTTCCAACAAAGCACTTGCTCTAAAAAACAGGCAGATTGAATGAGTCAGAGCAGCACTGCCAACAACTTAAAAAAACTACAGTATACCTAAATAATGCTGACATCTGCTGTTGCTATAATGTGTAAAGCCCTATTTCACTGTTTTCTCTGTTTTATATTTGTACTATTTTTGTCAGAAGCTTTACATATGTGGTGAATAGTGAATTCACTGTTCTTTATCTGACCGTTTTATTTCTTTATGAATCTAGCAAAAGCACTTCAGATGAGTGAAGTTTTATGGTTGCAGGTTCCACTGGTGGGAAAAAGACAACGTTCTGGATATTTGTTTTCATTTTGAACTTTTTACAGGAAACATTTAATGCAAGTTTTGCACATAGATCATTTTTTCTTTACTAAAATATATATGCAGGGTTAAATTTTGTTGCCTCTTTTAAATTTTGGTTTTGTGCTGTTAACTTGCTTTAGAAACAGCTTTCAGTACAGTCATCTAGAAGTACTTTCTAATAGAGCTGTTATGCATTTGCTCTTAAAATGTACCGTTAAACATACCAGACTTTTGTTTTTGTAGCTTCATAATAATTAGGGCTGTGTATTATGGCTAGTTTCCTGAAACAGTTCAGTTTTGAATCACAAAGTTTTGATTAAATCTTCAATTTAGCCTTTATGTAAATAGGTACCTTTTATATACCAAATTTGCTTGGCTATATATTGTTTTCAAAAACAATATCACCACACTATTGTTTTAGCATTAACATTGTAGACTTTTGCATAACAAGAATTTATTTTTGGATTGGAAATCTAGTCTTTTACTACCCGGTCCTACTTTTGAGTTAACTATTTTTAGAGGCTTAATGTTGTTGAAGGAATGTTTGATGGTTTGAAGTGCATATTAAGCAGTAACTGCAGCAGATAAGGGCAGAAAACACACCATCTATGCAGAAAACAGCCCTTCCTTAAAATATCCTTACACAGAATGGAGACAGTTTTGCATTGTTCTCATTCAACCTTGCCAAGAGTATTATTGAAGTTTTAAAGCCTCAACATAGTTCACTGACAAAATACAGTTAAAGAGACAGAACTTCGAGTCATTGCCCTTTTTTTGTGAAAGTCAGTGTTTTTTCATTTGTCTGCAAACTTGGGAATGAAACCAAAAATACATTTAATGGATCAGGGTAAACTTAGGAAAATAACTTGGGTGTTAGGGGCATTGTGGGTTTTAGTTTACATAATTAGTTTTAGATAACTGAGAAATCCATTTAAGCAACAGTTGATAAATATTGTGTTAAACTAACACAATTAAAAAAAACATTTTAATGTAAATATATACATTGGTTAAACAAGAAATAGTTGATTCAGACAAGGAAGAAGATCATTCCAGTTCAACGTATTCTGATTATGTGGGACTGATGTACACATTGAAATTAAGTAAAATCCAAGGATATTTTTTTTCAGTGTACACAAAGTTCGAAAAATATGTAAACACAGATGATGTTTCCCCATGAACACGAACAAACGGCTCCTCTACTGAAAGCTCACATCTCACAGATTCCACAGCTGGAAGTTTCATCTCGCTACGACCAAGATTCACCGAACCAGAGGTAGAAGAAGACCCGATTTATGCTTCACGCTTGTAAAAGTCAGAAAGCATGTCTTACCTTTGCTGTCGTGCCTAAATTAAAACCACATTTATTAAAAAAAAATAATAATGAATAAATAAAAATTTCTTGTTTGTCTGAGTCGTTTGTTCGTGTTCATGGGGAAACGTCATCTGTGTTTACATATTTTTCGGACTTTGTGTACCTGGTCTTTTAATTATTGTTGTCTTAACTGTGTTTGTTGATGATAGAAATGGTTTTACTGAGCTGGTAGCTGAGATTCTGGACTTCTGTGGATACCACACATGTTTATAGTTACAGCTACAGACCTGACGCTACACCCGGAAACAAGATGTTAACCCTTAACTCCTGGTACCGGAGGGGTATTTTTTTTTTTAATGAAGAGCCACTGTAGGATATGTTTTTTTTTGTTTTGTTCTTTTGAAGCACCACATTTTTATTTCCATTTTTAGGTTTTAAAATAAAGAAAACATTTATGAAAAGCGGATAGACAGACTTTCTTCTAAGGGATGTAGATATTTGTGGAAAATTATGTAAAGTAAAAAAAAAAAAGTCCCTGGTTTCCAACCTAAAATATTTTAGCCACATAATTTAAGACATTGTGGAAGGTCCAGAGAGCCACTTACAGCTCCAGAGTTGAAGGTTGGAGACCCCTGATGTAGTGTTAGTAAACCATAATTTACTGGCCTTCTTTTAAAGGAAAAAGACATTTTAGTGTGTAACGATGCGATTAATCGCGATTAAAAAATTTTAATCGTTGCCTGCACTAATATATATATATATATATATATATATATATATATATATATATATATATATATATATATATATATATATATACATACATATATATACATACATATATATACATACCATGGTCCTCAGATGGAAAAGGGTGGAGTGCTCTCTCCGGGTCTGCAGTAGGGTCCTGCCCCAAGTGGAGGAGTTCACGTATCTCGGGGTCTTGTTCACGAGTGAGGGAAGGGTGGAGCGGGAGATCGACAGGCGGATCGGTGCAGCATCTGCAGTGATGTGGACTCTGCATCGGTCTGTCGTGGTGAAGAAGGAGCTGAGCCAAAAGGCAAAGCTCTCGATTTACCGGTCGATCTACATTCCTACCCTCACGTATGGTCACGAGCTGTGGGTAGTGACCGAAAGAACAAGATCGCGAGTACAAGTGGCTGAAATGAGTTTTCTCTGCAGGGTGGCCGGGCTCTCTCTTAGAGATAGGGTGAGAAGCTTGGTGATCCAGGAGGTGCTCAGAGTAGAGCCGCTGCTCCTCCACATCGAGAGGAGCCAGATGAGGTGGCTCGGGCATCTGGTTAGGATGTCTCCTGGACGCCTCCCTGGTGAGGTGTTCCAGGCACGTCCCACCGGAAAGAGGCCCCGGGGAAGACCCAGGACACGCTGGACAGACTACATCTCTCGGCTGGCCTGGGAACGCCTCGGGATCCCCCCTGATGAGCTGGTGAATGTGGCCGGGGAGAGGGAAGTCTGGGTTTCCCTGCTTAGGCAGCTGCCCCAAGTGACAAACGATGGATGGATGATTTGTTGTCTAGTTGCTTTGTCAACTTTGTCTTTGTATTTCTGTTTCAGATCTTTCAATTCTGATATAAGCAGCTTGTATTCTTCTATTCTGTCTTTTTTAAGTTTACTTCCAACTGCAATTAATCTCCCCCGTTTTACTGCTTTTAGTGCATAGATTTGTCTCACCATTATTGTTTACATGCATATAATTTTGTATATCAACTTTCATTTGTTGGACCACTGTCTCATTGTTGAAGGTTCCTGCATTCAGCCTCCATATTGTATTTCTTTGCACTTCAGTTTAATTTTTGAATAAACTGCACTATGATCACATATCAGCCACTCCTATATCGCTTTCTCGTATTATGTTCCTATGCTCTTTCTGCACAAAAAATTAGTCAGCTCTGGAATATACAGAGTAATGACTATTATCTTTTTAGCATCTCTCCACACATCAATAAATCCTATTTTATTCCATGTTCCTTTCACAAACGTAGATATTAATTTCTTGCTTCTCTTTTGACTAGTTGTGTCTAGTTTATAATCCATTATCACATTCATATCTCCTTCACAGACAAATATACCTTCAACTTCAATTGTAATAGTGTTCAGCAAGGATTTGGAAAATTCTTTGTTACTCTCAGGTTCAAGATTTCACATAAAAGTAGTGGAGATGGAAAAGAAGGCATCAGACAATGAAATGAAAAAACAAATTCAAGACATGCACAAGACTGAATATGACACAACCTGCAGAGTATTTAGGACAGCTTACAAAATTGGTAAGCATGGGAGTTCCTTTACTGATATACCAAATGATGTAAGACTGCAAGAGTTAAATAGAGCGAGCATGGGCCGAGTTTTACAATCAAACAGCAGGTGCTGAAATCACTGACCATGTTTCAACAGATATGAAAAGAAAATAGTGTGTGCTGATTGATAGGTCCGCCAAAAATAGTGGCAAGTCTGTTTTGGTGGCCTGTGTTAGGGCTGCTATTGCTAACAAAGAACCAGACACAGTATTTTTTGAGCTGCTTGAGTTGGATGGGACCACAGCAGATGATATCACAAAGACACTGCTGGGATGTCTTCACAAACATGGCTTTGATGACCAGTTTTTGTGCGAGTGTTTAGTGGCCTTTGCATGTGATGGAGCTTCTGTGATGCTGGGCAGAAGAGCAGGAGTTGCTACACAGCTTTGTTCAAGATTTCCAGACCTGCTTGTGTGGCACTGCTCAAACCATCGTCTGGAATTGGCTGTTGGAGATGTCCTGAAGGAAGTCAGTAGACTTAACCATTTCAAGATTTTTTAGACGAGCTGTACAGTCCATATCACGCCTCACCTAAAAACCAGAGAGAGATTTCACCGCGCAGAGCATTGGCCAGCGTCTTCTGGTCATCGGGCGCGTCTTGACTGACTGCTGCGTAGCTTCAAGTGAAAGAACTGTAAAAGCGGTTTGGGAGAGCTACAAACTGCTCCAGGTTCACTTTTCTACTGCAGCTAATGATGTGAGCAGGGATTCAACAGAGAGCAAAATACAAGGGATTCCATGACGTTCTCACCTATATGTCCTTTGTTTTCAATCTTGGAGTCATGTATGATGCCCTCACAGAGCTCAATGATCTTTCAAGGATGCTCCAAAAGAGAGACATGACACTGCAAAGACGCTGCTGGCCAGACAGATTCGAGTCTTTGAATCCATGGTATCCGCACCAGGCCCGTACACAAAAGCTGTTCTTCAAGCCCAGAAAGAAACGTCTTTCAAGAATGTAACTCTTCATGAAATTGAGAGAATTATGAAGATCAATACAGGGCAGTTCTTTCACAGTATGGCAGAAAATATAAATTGCAGAATAAGTCCATCAACCTCCTCACATGTTAGCACGCAAAGCTCCTTGCATATGTGGCCAGCAGTTGTTTGTCCTCTGCCAGCCACCGTACGAGGCTGAGCCCCTGCTTCCCCGTTGTACTTCCGCATTCCCCATTAACACACCGTAGCATTTAAGCGCCGCAATAACCAGGTACAGGTAAGCTGTGCTCCTGCTGCTTCATTGTTTCGGCTTTGTCATTGTTGCTGCCGTTAACCTGGTAGGTTTCTCTTTTTATCTGTCTACGTGCTCATGTATCTCGGCTGTGCTAATGTCATTTACGTTTTTTTATAGACGCTGTCTGTCTATTTTTAGAGCCCTTCTCTCCTTTAAAACACTGATTTTATTTTAATATTGTGCTCCTTTTTGCCGCAGGGTCTGGTCCGAGCGTGGCTGCCCGGGAAGGTGGAGGGTTTTGATGATAGAGTCTCTCACTTCAGCCCCATCACTCCTTGTGTGACGTGGTATTTTTGCACACCCCTCACTTATTTTGCATGCTTTTGTTGTCCTATTGTTTGCTGTGGATGTGTGTGTGTCTTACACGGAGCGTAGTGAGTACTCTGTTCCATAGACAACTGCGGCCTCTCACTGCGTGCACCCGCGGCCGGTCAGCCCCCCTGCATTTGCTAACTTGGTGAGCACCTTGTCCTAATAGTTCTTTTTTTTCTTTCCATAAATTTTTTTAGAATTAAACTCAATCATTCTTTTATTGATTTTAATAGTGTTGCCTGTCTATATATTTGGTTGTTGTAAATAAATTTGGTTAAACTTAATTTTTTTTTAGTCTCTGTCTCTCCTTGACCACCATCTGCAGTTATACATTCACATGGGTCCTAAGCCATTGGGCTCGGTTACATTTTCTGGCGTTGTCGGCAGGATCTGCAGTGGTGGTCAAACTGAGTTTTGAGGTTTTTTTGTTTGTTTTTTTTTTCTCCTTTCTTTTTTAGTGGTAGGTTAGTTTTATGGTGTGTGTGTGTGTGTGTATATGTATATAGATATATTTTTTTAGGCCCAAATAGAACAGCAGTGTGCCCCTTGAGAGACCTGCTGGAGTTCGTATCGCTGGTCGCCTTCGCTCCATGCTCCTCATCTGTTCTGCGCCTTGGTGTTCTGCACTCCAGTCATGGCAAACGAAATACAAGACCTTAGAGACTTGGTTGATCAACTCCGTGCTGAGAATGAGGGGCTGCAAGGCAGAGCTGCAGCCAGCACTTCCAATGCAGACGCTGGTGCAGCTGGCCCTGTGAATATTAACCCGAAGGATCCTTCACCTGTCGAAAGGTTGCTCTATATCCCTGGGAAGAGGAAATGCCCTCCCTTTAGAGGGACCTCTGGGATCCCTGTTGAGGATTGGGTAGAGGAGATGAGAGCAACGCTAAGGACCAGACAATTGAATTCAGTGGACCAAGCTTATTTTATTTATGATCATTTAGAGGGAGAGGCAAAAGATGAGATAAGATACAGACCCAGAGCAGAGAGGGAAGACCCGGAGAAAATTCTGTGTATTTTGCAAGATATGTATGGGTGCTCTAGGTCATACGTTTCTCTGCAACAGTCATTTTTTTCTAGGAGACAGCAGGAGGGAGAATCATTGCATGAGTTTTCACATGCACTATGGTGTTTGATGGAAAAGGTAGAACGTTGTGCCCCGAGGCAAATGCCAGATGCCCCCATTCTTCTACGTGACCAATTTGTTGAGCATGTCATGGATCCTTCCCTTCGCAGGGAGTTAAAGAGGTTTGTGAGGCAGTCTCCAGGTTGCACTTTGTTCGAGGTTAGAGCAGAAGCCATTCGTTGGGAGCGGGAAGGCAGACCAGAGGAGCCACGTGTTAGAAGTCACTCAGTTCCTTCGTTTAGTGCTGTGCATTACACGTCCGATAGAACACCTAGCAAAATGCCCAACCGGGAGATTACAGAGCTACGGCAGCTACTAGAGAAACAGCAGGAGCAGCTTAACAAACTGACTCAGGGGTTACTAGCATTACAAGGGGCTCCTCGGCCACCATCTAGGCCTACACGCCCAGGCTTGGTTATATGTCGCCGCTGTCAAAAACCAGGTCATTATGCCCGGGACTGCGATAATGAACGTGTCATTCCCCAGTCTAGGGTCCCACCATTAACAGCTGCAGTGTCGGGGATGCAAGAGGCGGGAAACTTCGCCCCCCCAGATGTGAGGAGCCGAGCATTAGGTGGGGAGGATACCGGCTTACAGGCCGACATACTGCAAGCAGCCAACAGCCTTGTGGCGCCATGTCCGAAGGTAACTGTGCAGTTAGGAGATGTTACTGTTTTCGGGACATCCCTAGGCCTTGTAACTGGTTAAAGTTAACGGCCGCTAATGGTTTTGATATCCCTTACGTCGGTTTTGTTGAGCGTAATGTTACTATCTTCGGGCAGGTGTTACCTCAGCGGGGTATCCTGATTGTTAAGGACCCTCCAAAGCAAGGTGGTCCCTCAGCTGTTAAGGGGGTCCTGGGAATGAATGTTATCAGAGTGTTATCGCCAGTTGTTTCATGAGCATGGCCCTAATCTCGTTAATCTTCCCGATGTACAGCAGGCACCCACCTCATGGCAGCACCCCTTACAGCTCTGCCATCAGGCTGAGTCTCATGCCTCACCACCCAGAAGGGGCATGGCTCGAGTGAGAGGTAGGCAAACTGTTATCATTCCAGGGGGTTCAGTCAAGTGGGTTACCGCCACGTGCTCTTCTCATTTTGGTCAGCCTGCAGGTGCTGCCCTGATTGAGCCCTTAGAAGATGGCCGGTCTCTTCCCGAGGGCCTTTTGATTTCCCCTGCTGTGGTCACCGTGCATAGAGGTACAGTGCATGTTCCTGTTGTTAATGTTGGTAAGGTTGATGTAGCCCTACACCCGTGTCACGCTATCGGCATGTTGAGCCAGGTCGATGTGGTGAGTTTGCCGGAGGGTGTATCATTCATACAGCACGAGGCGTGTGGCGTTAGAGCCACAGTCTCCTCCCATGCAGTTACAGTGAGCCCTGTGAGGGAACAGATTGAGTCTCTTGACCTTTCTGCATTATCGGTGTCAGACCAGCAGAAAGTCCGGGCCCTGCTACTCAAACATGAGAGTGTGTTTGCTACTTTAGATTTAGACCTAGGTTGTACCACGCTTATAACCCATGACATTCCTTTGGTCGATGACACCCCCATCAGACAGAGGTACAGACTCATCCCTCCGTCTGATTATGATGAAATCAGGGCGCATATACGCAAACTGCTCGACGCTCAGGTTATTCGGGAAAGTTGTAGCCCCTATGCCTCTCCAGTAGTCCTTGTAAGGAAAAAAGATGGCAGTCTGAGACTGTGCGTCGACTACAGACTGCTGAACAGTAGGACTAGAAAGGATGCTTTTCCCTTACCATGGATTGAAGAGTCCCTGGATGCACTTTGCAGAGCACAGTGGTTCTCCACCATTGACCTGGCCAGTGGGTACCACCAGGTGGCAGTCACAGAGAAGGACAAAAGTAAAACAGCCTTTTGTACACCTTTCGGCTTGTTTGAATTTCAAAGGATGCCCTTCGGCCTGTGCAATGCCCCTAGTACTTTCCAACGGCTGATGGAGCGGATGTTTGGGGATCAGAACTGCCACTCTCTACTGCTGTATTTGGATGATGTCATTGTGTTTGCCCCCACAGTGGATGAGCACTTGGACCGATTAGAGTTAGTTCTCGGCCGTTTCGGGGGGGGAGTGCCTGAAAGTCAAGCTGGGCAGGTGTAATTTCTTTCAGCAGCAAGTGGACTACTTGGGCCATGTGGTCTCCGCGGCGGGAGTTGCAACTGATCCCAAAAAGATTGCTGCCGTGGCCAAGTGGGCAACTCCAGGCACGGTGGCTGAACTGAGGTCATTTCTTGGGTTTGCAAGCTATTACAGGCGCTTTGTAGAGGGTTTCGCAAGGCTTGCTGGCCCACTTCACAAGGTTGTCGCTGAGTTTGCAGGGAAGAAGAGCGATCGTGACCACAAAGAATCCTTGCGGGAAGCTTGGACGCCCCAGTGTGAAGACAGTTTTAAGGAACTAAAAGCAAGGTTAGTCTTCTCACCACTGCTGGCCTATGCAAATTTCAATTTGCCTTTTATTTTGGAAGTGGATGCCAGCCATGAGGGCCTTGGAGCGGTTCTGTCCCAGGAGCAGGAGGGTAAAGTCCGACCCATTGCTTATGCCAGCCGCAGTCTCCACCAGGCGGAGAAGAACTACAGCAGTATGAAGTTGGAATTTCTTGCCATGAAGTGGGCGATGACGCAGAAGTTTCGTGAGTACTTGCTGGGCAATAAATGTGTGGTTTGGACTGATAACAATCCCCTCAGTCATTTGAGCACAGCCAAGTTGGGAGCCACGGAGCACGGCTGAGCTGGCTGTGTTTGACTACGCTGTGAGATATCGACCCGGGCGCAGCAACCAGAATGCAGATGCCCTCTCCAGACAGATTCCCTCCAGTGACGATACCATCATGGCACCCTGTCGTCTGGGGACCTCCTTTCCAGTGACTGTGCATGCGGCTGTCCAGTCCTCCAGAGTGGCAACGCAATCGGCCATCTCTGCAGTACCTGAAAGGTCAAAAAGTGACCTAGTGCTGCTGCAACAAGCAGACCCTGCAATCATGTCCGTCATGTTCCATCTGCAGCAGCAGCAAATGCCAGGCCGGATGGAAAGGCAAGCACTAAACCCTGGAGCTCAGGGCCTACTCCGCCAATGGGACCGGCTGAGAATGAAGGAGGGGCTGTTGTACCGGACTTACCAGAGGCCAGATGGGGGTGAGCAGGTCTTCCAGTTGGTGCTCCCGGAGAGTCTGCAGGAAGAAATCTTCCAGCAGCTGCACACACACCACAGCCACCAAGGAATTGAAAGCACCACTGAGCTGATTCGTCAGAGATGCTATTGGCCCGGTATGAGGGCAGTCATTCGGAATTGGTGTTCGGCTTTGTCATTGTTGCTGCCGTTAACCGGGTAGGTTTCTATTTTTCTGTCTACGTGCTCATGTATATCGGCTGTGCTAATGTCATTTACTTTTTTTTATAAACGCTTTCTGATACAGCCTCTGTTGCCGCTTGGGTGGTGACTACTGGTGGAAGGACCACGCCGAATTTTATTTGTTTTTAGGTGTTATATATTTCTTTATTTGGGAGTGTTTCTGTGCTTTGGTTATTAACAGCATTTTTGTTTCTTCTTTAGAAGCCGTAGGCCACTGCTGTTTCTATTTGGGTCTATTTTTGGTTCAATTTATGTTACGTTGTGTTTTTCTTAGGTCTAGCACCTAGCTCTGTATGCTGCATTTGTCTTATTTTTTTTCACTTAGTCTTCTTTTTATTTTTAGAGCCCTTCTCTCCTTTAAAACACTGTGATTTTATTTTAATATTGTGCTCCTTTTTGCCGCAGGGTCTGGGCCGAGCGTGGCTGCCCGGAAGGTGGAGGGTTTTGATGATAGAGTCTCTCACTTCAGCCCCATCACTCCTTGTGTGACGTGGTATTTTTGCACACCCCTCACTTATTTTGCATGCTTTTGTTGTCCTATTGTTTGCTGTGGATGTGTGTGTGTCTTACACGGAGCGTAGTGAGTACTCTGTTCCATAGACAACTGCGGCCTCTCACTGCGTGCACCCGCGGCCGGTCAGCCCCCCTGCATTTGCTAACTTGGTGAGCACCTTGTCCTAATAGTTCTTTTTATTCTTTCCATAAATTTTTTTAGAATTAAACTCAATCATTCTTTTATTGATTTTAATAGTGTTGCCTGTCTATATATTTGGTTGTTGTAAATAAATTTGGTTAAACTTAATTTTTTTGTCTCTGTCTCTCTTTGACCACCATCTGCAGTTATACATTCACATGGGTCCTAAGCCATTGGGCTCGGTTACACATAGAAGTGAACACCAGCTGATGAATGATATGATGGTTCTTCAGCCAAGAAGAACAGTGGGACTTGCTGTTCTTTACTGGTGTGGACAGCGGTATAAGAAAGAACGGCAGGCATATGTCTGGACAAAGTAACATCCGTCCATCAGTCCGTCCGTCCGTCCGTCCATCCATCCATCCATCCATCCATCCATCCACTGAAACAGAGTAACTAACTTCACTACATCTACAGGTGTTGAACTATAAATGCCTAAATAACGTTTTTGATCACAACACCACTTTCGTCTTCCGCTGCAATCCATTAAAGCACTCGCAAAGCAGACTGTCTTTGTCCACATACTGTTTGCATTTGCGTGCTGTGTCGGTTTTATACCGAGAGGAACAGCCGCAGACTAGAGCAAGAAACTGAGCAACAACGTGTTAAAAAAATAAGTATTTTTTTTCCTTTTAAAAAGTGCTACTATATAAAATATATACTATATAAATGGCAAGTGTCATTT
The DNA here is from genome assembly GCF_017639745.1 of Melanotaenia boesemani. Lineage (NCBI taxonomy): Eukaryota > Metazoa > Chordata > Actinopteri > Atheriniformes > Melanotaeniidae > Melanotaenia > Melanotaenia boesemani. The sequence continues at coordinate 32,361,813 of NC_055696.1, forward strand.
CTGCAACAGCAACTACCACTCCAGAAACGGCAACTACGGCAACTACCACTCCAGAAATGGCAAGTTGTAGCAAGAGTGACTGGCCGTTTGCCGTTTTTGGATCTCGGCACTGCTGCCTTCCAGGCTTTCTCCAGTTCTTCCTTGAGTCCTTCGTATTTCTGCAATTTCTCATGTTCCTTTTTCCCGATATTTCCATTGTTGGGGATGGCTACATAAAAAAAAATCTACAGACAAAATACAAAAAAATAACCACAACATAAACTGGAAGGATTAAAACACTTAGCTTCCTTTGCTGCTTATCCATGATAACTATGTCCAGTTGTTTGGCCACCAACTTTTGTCAGTCTGTACCTGGAAGTCCCACAGGATCTTAGCCCTCTCATTCTCTACAACCTTGGGAGGTGTTTCCCATTGTGACCTAGGGGTCTCCAGTCCATATACTGCACAGATGTTTTTGTACACTATTGCCCTGGTACTCAAGACTTGCTCCTGTGCTGCCATGATTAGTGCTTCTGTGCTGTACTTCAGTCCAGCCGTCTTTAGCCATTGGTAGGACTTGTTCATATCCACTACTTTAGTTATCTGCTGGTGGTACATCCCATGCAGTGGCTTGTCCTCCCATGATGATTCCTCCATTTCATTCTCCAAGTTCCATTGCCAGAGGTATTCACTCAGTGCTTCATCCCTTGGGGCTATCTCCCTGATGTATTCATGGAGCTTGGATGTTTCATCTTGGAAAGTGGCCCTGATGCTCACTAGTCCTCGGTCTCCCTCCTTGCGTGTAGTGTATAGCCTCTGGACACTGGATTTGGGCATGCCCTCCATGCATGGTGAAAGGCTTCCATGTTTTAACATCTGTGGTCTGAACTTCCTTCTTTGGCCAGCTTATTATCCCAGCAGGGTATCTAATCACTGTCAGGGCACCGCTGTTAATTGCCTGGATCTTGTTCTTGCCATTGACCTCACTTCTCAGGACTTGCTTTACTCGTTGCAGATATTTTGCTGTGGCAGCTTTTGTCGTGGCTTCTTTGTGGTTCCCATTTGCTTGTGGTATGCCAAAGTACTTGTATTTCTCCTCCTGGACATTTCTCCAGTCCAAATGACATTCCAATGTCCCTGCTGTTGATTGTGGTGGTGTGGATCAGTGAGTCAATGTCTCACTCACTCTTAATGATTTTTACTTGAGCGGCATCTGAGTGCGGTCGTTTACGGCGTAGATGACGCTGGTGAGTTTGCTCTTGCACTCGAGCGAAGGGGGAATGTGTCATTTTGGTGTTGTGTTGCAGTTTCCCCTCCTAACCTGAAGGTGGCAGCAGGGGTGGTATCGGCCGGTAAACACACCAGGTCGAAGTTCTTTTGATGATTCACTTCATTTCCAGTATGTATTTTCTGTTTTAAAACAACAATGGTGTCCATTGTGGTTCAGTGTCTTTATTAACTTGTGGAAGAAAACAAAGAAATAATTCGATGAGCCTCTCATCAACTTGATCCATTGGGTGCTGTTTTTAATAATTACTATACAAAATGCACTTTTACGGAGCTGCTTTTAAATCTCATTGTACTCCGTATAATGACAATAAAGGCTTTCTATTTCTATTTCTAAATATAGCAAGAAGATCCAAAAATCCAGAAACTTGTAATCCTAAATTGACCAATCATAAGGGATTACTTCCTCGTAACCGTCCGGTGGGTGCGCGTCAGGCCTCCGCGGAGCTACACAGAGCCTATGGTGGTGACGCAGACACTATGTGAGTATAAATCCACCTTTAGTACAGCTTGATATCATCCACGTAGAGGAGGTGACTGATGGTGGCCCCATTCCTGAGTGGGTAGCCATAGCCAGCCTTGTTAATTAATTGGCTAAGTAGTTCAGGCCTATGTAGAATACCAAGAGGACAGTACATGTCATTGGTATATACCCAATTTGATACTTTTGATGGAGACTTGTGCGATTGGCTCGAAAATGGCCTCAAGGGTGGTTGACTGAAAACAGGGTGGGTCTTGAAAGTCTGTGGTTATTTTCATTCCTGATCACAAATCGTTCTTGTTGTTCTGCTGGCTTTTAACTTTTTGTGTATTTCTCCTTGTACTCTTTAATCCTTGTATTAAGCTGTTTTAATGCCATCTCCAATAATTCCCTACGGCGTTACATCGCTGCCAAATACCTTGATGAGCGTATTTATCAATTCAGCAGTGTGGTAGCATGTAATGTCCCAGCTGTATGGACTTAAAGTCAAAGACACGATGTAGACGGGAGTCAATGGGAGTGTCGCGACTCTGAGTATATCGACGGGTCTGCCTCGATATACTCAGAGTGGCAACACTCTCACTCCCATGTACAAAAAATAGTGGCGCACTTCTGAGTTACTGGAGACGTTCAATAGTTCAAACACCAGATTCGACTGTGATCATCGCTAATGAATTCTTTTCATTTTCAGAGGTAAGTCGATGCAATGTCAGTCTTATAAGTCACGAAAATGTATGTACATTCTGTCAGACGTCCTGCATTAACATAGTTGCGTCTGCTAAATGTGATAAAATTTTGTTTAAATGTATTTTGCCTTTGTATGTTATAGATATTGTTCTTTTACCCCATAGCCTCCCAGCTTTTTTGTTTAGGTCAAATAAGTGTGATCACGGTCTTACATTATTTATTTCAGTGTACCGATCAAGGGCATTTTATTCATAGATTCATAGAATTTGATGTTCAATGTGACTTATGTTAGTGGAAACGTATTATCGCTGTGTTCTCATATTGCTGGTTATGTTTAGCCCGGTGCCCAGAGATGACATTTCAGGGTCCTGTGTTGTATTTTAAGGTGAACAGTTTTTTCATGTACTGGGGATTTTAATGCGTAGTAGCAGGGAAAACTCGGAAGTTTGTAATGCTTTTCATGAATTCTCTATTACATATAATAGAAAATCACAGGGGTAATTATTAGTTAGAGTTAGGTAATTATCCAGAGCCTTCTGACTTTTATCCATTAAATTTTATTTAAAATGTTTAAATATTTATTAAAACTGCCTTGTCCCCTTTTGCTTTCCATGTTCCATTCACCAATAACTGAGTAATAATCACCTAAATTTGATTCTTAATTAACTTATATTTCACAGATTCCCTGTGCATCTCATTATCACTGTTTTATCTTCCCTCTTTACTCTTGCATTATTTTTCACACATACTTATTCACTTATTTGGTGACACTTATTGATATTAGCTCATGTTACAGCTGTTCTTCATTCATGTTCTTTTATATTTATTTTTTAAAATAATCTTTATTCAGGAGCAGCAGGCAGGAACACTGACATCCATCAGTTTGTCATTTGTCCTTCCCCAAGGTTTATTTTTATCATTTCATTATGCACACTGAAACTGATTTATTTACTTTATTGCCTTGCCCTATTGTCTTATGTCAATAAAACGTTTGTTTTTTGAAAAGTTTAACTTGTTTTCTTGTCCTGTTGGTGCCAGTCCCACCAGTAGGTCAACTGATTGTTGTTACTCAGTGAGACATTTCCTTTTACATTCAAAACAAAGCAACTTTATTTGCACAATTCAACATCATCATGGTGATTCAAAGGGCTTTACAAAGACATTAAAAACATAGGAATATTTTAAAATAAAAAACAAGACAAAGGGGAAGAACATAAACTAAGCATGATTAATCAGAAATACTTTATTAATCCCTTTGGAATTCCTCAGTTCCTCAAGTTTAAAAACATCCAACTTGAGAGACTGTGCAGATTTGGACTTTTCAATACAAACAAATGAAATGTAGCTGAGAGACAGAGTCCTGTCTGAAGGGGATCTTTGGTGTTTGGTACGCTCATCAAGGTATTTGGCAGCGATGTAACGCCATAAAGGTACTCATTTCAGAAGAGCAGGTTCAAGAAAGGTAGCTCATTTTGTTCTTCCTTCCCTAAAATCAACTGCTAGCAACAGAGCTGTAGATGGTAGAAAAAGAAGCTGTTTTGGACATATGTTTCCTTAAAATTTTAAACTCAGGATTTTTTTTACATGCAGGAAATCATCTAAATAGATTATTTGATAAAAAGCACAGAAAGATATCTCGAATCCTTGTGTATTTAGTTTTATGACCAAGAAATGTCATGTCATGGGACTTTTGTTACCACTAATGATATAGACTGAGATCAGCCAGAAAGTAAGAACAAAGGGTAGAGCTAAATAATCAGAGAATACCTCATTAAAGTTTAGACAAAATGATGAGATTTAAATTTCGATCTTGAAGGTTATAAATCATTAAAGTACTCTGACCATTTATATTTAAACATTTAATAAAAAACATTAATCTCCAGGAGCCACTGAAAGCATTTAGACTGCTGAATTTAGAAAGCCTGCTCCTTGATATACAATGAAACTAAAAAGTTTAGCTAAAACGATGCCTCAAGACCTTGAGTCAGTATATTGATAGTGATCACAAGGGGTTTGGAGGCTACTCCAAGCATTTCTCACCCACACAGAGAAACTTCAAACCCCCCCTCCATTAGACTGCCTCCCAATACACGTAGGAGTAATCTGAATTCTTTGCTCCAACTGAGCCAAATGTCTGTGGATTGTAGGAGTTAAGTGCCTGGAGAAATCCTACGCAGACACACAGAGAACATGCAAACCACACACAGTGAGGATCAGTTGCTTAGGAACAGAATTGTTCATCAGCTGTGGGTGTGATCACATCAGAGCAAGGTGTGGGTTTTATTCATATGAACGCAAATGTAACAGGGCTCTGATAATGCCCACAGTGCCTGGGGGTGGGTGAAAAAGGTGACCTGCTGATGATGTACCATCCACCAGCTGAGGAAAATGTTGACGCAAAGCTGGTGAGCAAACAGGGGAAAATGGCTTTAGCAGCTTTTTATCAAATACAAACACACTTAGTGCCTAAAATGATTGACTTCCAGTTGGAAATCGAACTGTTAATGTAAAGCACTTTGAGTTGTCTTGTACATGAAACTTGCTATAGCCTACAAAGAAACTTCCCTTGCCTTGATTCCATCTTCAGAAATTTGTTCCACCTAACATGATCGTGTCAGCATGTGTGTTACATAATCAAATCAAGTGTTTGGATTTATTATGAACAAAAGGCAGAATGAAAAATTGGCAGCCATAAAAACGGGTGTTTTTTAAACAAGAGTACGCTATTGTACACAAAATAAAGATTTTTTTTTAAATCAAAAAAGCAATGAGGGAATTGTATTTTTTGTTGTCAAAGATTCCCCCGATCTAAAACTGGATTTTGTTGTGGCTTTCTGACAATATTTGACTTTTCAAGCAGCTTTGCAGCTCCTCTGAGGTGTCCTTTTTATTCCAAACCATCCAGAGTGGTTCTGTTGATATTAACACAAATATATATATATGAATACATTGACAGTTTCATTATATAAAATCACATTTTTTTTTCTTTTCCACTAATTTGACTCATGACTCATTCAAGCATAAAAAGGCACCTAACTGAAGGGATGAGCCAGTGTAGGTGTCTATATGGCAGAAAATTTAGCAAAGAACCAGTCTTAGTATTTTGTTACTATCACAAGGACACTTTTTTTTTTTAATCTACAAAAAATGCTAACGATAACACTGTGTCACAGATACAAAACAGTACATATACTAACAAGGTGATTACAAAAGAGCTATTAGCCAAAAACTTGTCATTTCTCTGCGACTGGACAGTTCTGAAGTCCTCCAAAACCCTAACACAAAACCCTCGGAGCTGATGCTATGTGATAATCAAATGTTGATTATCATGTAGGAAGCTTTGGCAAGTCCTTAAGGAAGTCTGGAGAATTATTCCTAAAGACCAACCGACAGTCCATCCATCCATCCATCTATCCATCCATCCATCCATTCATCCATCCATCCATTCATCCATCCATCCATCCATCCATCCATCCATCCATCCACTTATTCCAATTCAGGGTCATGGAGAAGGTGGAGCCTATCCCACAATTAATAGGCAAGACGCAGGGTAACCTCAAGAGAGGTTGCCAGTCCATCGCAAGGCATTCCTGAAGACTACTAAAAGAAATGACAAAAAAGCTTGTCTGAGAGGGCTTAGACTATGTTGACAAAAAACAGTGCTCTGACCAAATTATGACTTTCAGCCATGTTAGGAATGAAAAAAATCTGGTTTTGCCCTATTTCATATCTTTCTATTTGTTTGTATACAATTCAATCATTTCTTGCATTTAAAACCAAGGGGCAGGGGGTATATGTGTGTATATATACATATACATATATATATATATACATATATGTATATATATATACATATATATATACATATATATACATATATGTATATATATATATACAGATCTTAACTTTCAGTTCAGTTGTTCTCTCATTCATCCATCATCATTGGAGCTTGGTACCCAATGTCTGGGGGGTGAGTTGATGTCAACTCCCCCTTCTGATCTATTGTCCTGGCTCCCCCTTGCCATAGCATTAGCGTGTTGTATCTCTTCAGTCTCTTACTGTGATTGCAGTTGCCACTTGTGGATGTTGGAACACTGAGCTACACGTTGTTTCAGTGTCAGTGTAGAATGTGGGCATCAAAGTGTCCATCTATCCCACATTCTCTTCATGTAGCCCTGCTCACTAGGGTTACTTAAGTAGTAGCATTCCAACAGTCCAACCTTGTTCGCCTCTCATGCCCGATGGTGTTTATTTTGTGCATGGTAGCCCATTTCTCGACATACCCTGGTTCCTCAGCAGACTTTGTTTGACCGTGCAACTTCTGAATTGATATGTCTCTCTGTTCAAGTCATGGTGAGGTGGTTAGGTAAAAGGTCTCTCTCGCTACAGATATATATATAGATATATATATATCTATATATATATATATATATATATATACGTGTGTGTGTGTGTGTTTTGTCTTTGGGGTGGCAGAAGATGCATCGAGAGCCGATAGTTGACAGCCAATTCACATGTCTGTCATCTAGCGGTGGAGAATGGCCTCATGCGTGTCTTAGTTTTGTGACTTTGGCACTTGGAGGGTTAATATTTGGGTTCTGACATAACACTTGCATCATTATGTTTACAGATCCACTGGTATGTAGCCCACATGTAATATATCACAGGACTGCTGTACACCAGCAGATGCCAGCAGGGTCTACTCCCAAATGAGCTGTTAACGGGGCCTCAAACAATGAAACCTTTGGCAAAGCATTTGGCCAGAAAGACTTGACACATTCATGGGACTTCATCACACCATCACTACTTAAATGTGTATCCTCAATCTTTTCAGAGAAAAGGAAGCACAGCCACATTTTTTCCCTGTCTTGGATTTTCCACAACATCTGTTGTGGTGGCAGTATTGTCATTCTGCCATGTGGAATTACACACTGCATAAATGCATAACAATTAATTTAGCAAATTAGTTAGATACTTAGAAAACCTGTTCTATGGATACAATACATTAAATCTCTGTTATTATTACAATAACTTTAACTGAACAATTCAGGTTCAGCTGGAGAAGAAATTAATCTTGGGCTTCAGTGTTGTCATGAAAAAGACAAACTACACTCAGACTTTCTCTTTAAAGGATAATCTGTGTTTTGTGACAGGACTGTACCAAAAAGGTAATGTTCCCAGTGAAATGGAGCTACTCTGTCACTGCTCTGTTCCACATGTGCAGCCTAACAGAACTGTAACCACCTTACATAACCTTCCTACCAGGACAAATATCACCGGCCTTTGCACAGGATAGTATGTTGCAAGCTTTTGTGCTATAAAGGTAAGCAATCGCACAGAACCCTAATTCTTCTGTCAGAAAAATGATGCAGTGTCCCACAAATGGATTACTATACAGGACATGAAGCCTTGCGGCTATAAATCTACAGTAGTGTTAGCGGGCACTTGTCCCATCCATCAGTAATCTCATCTTAAAGCCCCTCAGCACTGCAGGAGCCGGCAGTGGAGGGTATCAGCAGGAGGCAGCGTACATTCAGCCAGCCTCATGTTTGTTGTTCAGTCTCATGCACACAGTTCTGTGTCTTTGTAAGCTTTTACGACTAGAAAAGGATGAATGCACAATAAATCAGGGAGTTTGTAAAGCTGGTAAAAAGAGGCTGTCAGCTGTAGTATCTCTTTGCAGAACATCAGGAGAGAAGAAAAAGCAGAGCTTGAATCAACAATATGTTAATTATATAGATGCTTTAATCAATATTTTTAATTAACCACACATGGCATGACAACTTGTTTGTGAAAAGCATCACTCAGTAAAAGACTGAGAATTTTTCTGCATTTGTTCACATTTCTGCATTTTGCCTTTTTTCTTGGAGATCTAATTGTTTTTAATCTTGCTACTCTCCTCATCCTTGTGTTTTCAGCAGCAGACAGCTGCGGTACTAGTGGAGCCACATATTTCCTCTAAGAAAACAAAACTAAAGACTCTAAATTAATGTTAGTAATCTTCAGATTGACAGTTTGTATGAATAAACAGTATGTTTATCCTTTCCCAACACTTCATCTTGGTAACATTAGCATCCCTCTTGTCTTTGTTATGGTCTGTGGGTTCTGTTGTTTGGGGTTGGGTTTTGTTCTTTGGTTCTGTAATTAAAAAGTGTCCCATTTGTAAGAAAAATGCATTAACGAGATGGGAAGCAGAGTTTATTCTACTGCTTACTCTGCTATTGACTGCCCTTCACCATCAGACCTGTTTGTGCTGGTGTCGGCAGCATGTGCGCTGGAACCTGGACATGTGAAGGGACGTTATGTTTAGCAATGATTCCAGATTCTGCCTACAGCAGTTAGATCGTTGGTCAAAGTGTGGAGAAGACCTGAAAAGCGTTATGCTGATTGCTGGACTGCTAGGGTAACATAATTTGGTGGAGGCAGTGTGATAGTGTGAGGCAACATTTCGCTAACTAGAAAAACAAGGTTCATCATTACTTTGGGAAATCTGTAACCTGTGGCAATTTCATATCTGTCGGGATCTCAGGATTTTGTTTTCTGAGCTGCCTTTGAGGGCATCTCACTCAGGTTCTACTCCATCTGTCTGATATCTGATCCTTTCACCTGTGTTGCTCCCTATTTAAACAGCAGTCTCTCCGCTCTCTGATGCCAGATCATCACACTTAATTCTCTGTGCATATCCAGCCTTCTGTTCAACAAATCCTGAACTTCTTTTGTGTACAACCAGTTTCCATTGTAAGTACCAGATGTGCTTGGGTGTCAGTTTTGCTCGATGACATCACACTAGAGCAGGGCTACTCAATTCGGTCCTACGAGGGCCGCAATCGAGCAGGTTTTCCATGTATCCCTGCACCAACACACCTGAGTCAAATTAATGAGTCATTGTGTAGAACCTGATTGGCTGTTAGAGCCACCTAATTTGACTCAGGTGTGTTGGTGCAGGGATACATGGAAAACCTGCTGGATTGCGGCCCTCGTAGGACCGAATTGAGTAGCCCTGCACTAGAGCAATGCAACTTAGACAAACCCCATTTCATGGGAATCAGATCTGCTTGGAGGTTTCTTTTATCATTAGATATTGAACACATATTGTCAATATAAGCTTCTTTTTCTCATGTGAGTACATGAATTTGAGTACATAGATCATTTTATTTATTTATGGTGCACAGTCTAGGATTATTTATGGGACCAAATATCAGTTCAAATCTTTATATCTGAAAATAAATCTTCCTAATGTTACACATATTAATAAAATAACAGTAACCTTCCATCCTAAAGTCAAAACATTTAACATTAAAGCCAAGAAAATGAAATTAAAGAACCTCATTACAAGTTAACTATATGTCATGGTTCACGGTGTGGTTCCTGATTCTTGTGTTTGGTTTTTGTCTGTTTTGGCTTGTTATGCCTCAGTCTTGGTTTATTAGTTCTGGTGTTTGTCATGTTTAGTTGCTGTTATGATTATGGTCTAGGTTTTTGTCATGTTTAGTTCTATCTTGCTCTTAGTTTATAGTTCTGGTGTTTGTCATGTTTAGTTTAGTTTCCTGTTGGTAGCTTTCCCTCATGTGCAGTGTTCTGTTCCTGCCCCATTAGTTCACCTGGTCTGATCACACATTGACTTCACCTGCTCCTGATTCTTCCCACTCTGTATAAATACCCCATAGTTTTCAGTTGTGGTTGTCAGATCTTTTTGGTTAACTCCCTGTCATGTGTGGTTCCCTGTCCTGCATTTTGAAAATCAACCCTTTTACCTGCACCGAAACAGCACCAAGCAAAGCTTGCCCTGGTAGTTGTAATCTAAGCTCATCTAATGCAGCAGGAAAAAACAACATTCATTTAGAGTGTATGTATAATAACTGTTTACATTGTGAATAAGTGAAGCCCCAGAAACACAATGGTATTCAGATGTTGCAAATATGAACTGAAAAGGAGTCGCTAACATTAACGTTAAGTCACAGTGTTACTTACTTTTATTTGTGTAATTTTTTTATGCCTTCCGAATGGGGACCTTTCTACTCTCAGAACTTTGAGAGGTGATGGTCAGGCTGTGGTAAATACCTTTCGATAGATAATGATGGATTTCTTTGTAGAAGTCATCCATGTTTCCTACATAGAACAAGTACAAAACCCCCAAAAACTACTTCTGCATTTTGACCAAACACAATCTTCTATGTAATCCTGCCAGCATTCAGTGTGATGTCATCAGCAGGCGCAGGGCCCCTAGCAGATCTGACTACCCGAGCACATTTTCCCTGGATTCCTGAGCCTGCCTGACCATGCCTTGTGAGTAAAGGCAGATTTATACTCGTGCAGTGTCTGCCTCTGCGTCACCGCCGTAGGTCCACAGAGGCTCGATGTGCACCTCTTCCAGACCTGACATGTACCCCTGCTACGCAAGGGTACTCCCTTGTGATTGGTTAGTTTGGGATCACGTGTTGCTGGCTGATACCACCCCTGCTGCCACCTTCAGATTAGGAGGAAAAACTGCAACACCACACCAAAATGATGCACACCCCCTACGCTTGAGTGCGAGAGCAAACCCACCAGCGTCAGCTACGCCGTAACCGACTGCCCACAGATGCCGCGCGAGCATAAATCCACCTTAAGCCTTTTCTAATTCTGAACTTTTTGGATTAAGGACTGGTTTTTGTATTGGAGTTTAATTCTAGATAAACTAGTTTGGATATATCCCTTTAATTTGGATGGAATGAATCTAGGACATTAAAGTTAATTTTCCTCTCCACAAAAGTGCTTATACATTCACAGATACTAAGTTATCTGAACACAATTAGACAAACTTGCCAACGCATTTTCATTGTGATGCACCTGTGTTGCACAGTGGTGAGCACAGGTGGCAAAAGTCAAACACAATTAAAACACAGGTGTCACAGGTTAAACACAACAACTCAGATTGATCATAATGGTGGCTAATGATGTGAGGGAACATGTATAAGCCAGTTCAAAGAGCACTGGTTTGTGAGGCACTGCAATGGGTAAACATCTGAGAGGAGGAGGAGCTTGTGTGAGAGGTGGTTGAGTAGGTCAGCAAAGACAAAGAACAGTAATATCTAATGAAATCCGAGCTACTGTAATTGACCATGTTTTTGTCCATGGTATGAGCATGAGGGAGGTCACACAAAGAGTACAACCAAACATCAATAGGTTCACTGTGTCCACCATAATCCCAAAATTTAGAGAACAGGTACATTTAGAGAACAGGTAAATGCTATTTACATACTGTAATGTCAGAACATTACAGTATGTAAATGTTGACAGCAATTACTGTATGACTTATACTATATACTGTACTAAAGTATACTGTAAGTAAATATATGTTTCAGCACATCACTGTGCCAATGTACTGTAGTATTGTAATGGAGGGTTAGTCTAATTGTTTGTAGGCCTAGTACTATTTCATGTATATTTCTGTAACTGCATATTCGCTTTTTGTAGAACTGAAAGACTGCTACATTGGGTTGCGAGGAAAGCTATGTTCTCCCCATACCAAGAGACCCTAATTATTGATGTGGTCTGTGAGAACACCACCATTAACCTGTGAAATTCAGCAGAAGATCATTGTGGACCATGTAAATTTTTAGGGTATCAATAATGTCAGCCACTATACTGTTTGTGTCCTCAAGCGCAACAGACTGCGCATTAAACAGCTGTACAGAGTGCCCTTTGATCGCAAATCAGACAGAGTCAAAGAGCAAAATTCCAGTATGTACAGGTTGGTATATATCCAGACACATTCAATGTTGATTAATGTAAGTAGTGATTTACTGTAGTGGCCTAAATCACTTTTCTGTATTCCTTACAAGACTATATTTCTATAGAGTTTTTCAACTGGATGCAATACTGTAATCTTACCAAAAGGAGAAGGAGAGGCTGTAGTGTGACTAGCCAACGGGATATTGTTGGTATCCATGGGCAGCGTGGTGGCAATGTCACATTGTGCGCTGCCATCAGCAATCATGGGGGTGTCCACAGTTCTGCCAACCTAGGGTCCTACAACACTCACCTTCTCCTCATTTTCTTCAATAACAGGCAAGATGCTCTGTTAGGGCAGTAGGATGAGCCTCCCATCTATGCTGTTGTTTGGGACAATGAGTTTTCACAGAGCACGCCAGGTTGAACCAAGGTTTTATCAATCTTTGCTCAGTCATGTTTTTAATTTTGATTGACTCAGGGCATGATTTGACAACATAGTTCAATTTTGGGCACAGATTAAACTGATTTGAGGTGAGAGTTTGGATTTGCAAGAAGAGTCTAAGGTTTCATAAATTTTGGTTAAAAATTGGATTTTGGGTTCAGATTGAAGAGAAGCTTTTGAGCAATTTGTCTTAGCAATCGAGGAAAAACTGTTATAGAACTGATTGTGTCTCTTTGCACTTGCAGCACTTGCAGGACTGCGGTGCTGTGGAGTCTCTGGCCGCTGACCCAGCTGGAACACCCAGGAACTATAAAGAAATATTTAACACTAAATGGGTACTAATCTCAGTTTATTAAATTAAACCAATTTTATTAAATTAAAACAAAGAAATAAATGACCTGTATGGTCCAGTGCCTGTGCCGTGTCTTGCCCTCTGACACAGCATTAACAGCATCTGCCACTTGCTGCCACTCCTCTGCCTTTCTAACACTGGCGATGACTCCACTAAATAAAACCTTTTTACATTTTGCAATGTGGTCCATGTAAATGATATCTATGAATATTTATCATGGGCGTTCACCTGACCTTTCATAGCCTTCATAAGGGCAAGGTCTCATGTGCACCAACTTTAGAGTTGATTTTGATTTATAAACAGAAACAGTTGTGGGATGTGCGTGCACACCCTTTTATAAATCTGGAAGTTTTTGTGCACCGCATTTCCGTTTTTTCCCACTTGTAATCATCTTTGCTATGCACAGTTTTATAAATGAGGCCTGTGAGGACTGGTGTTATATGATCCATTTTGAACAAGCACTGATTTCAATCAAGGTTGGTACAGTCAGTTCGGTGAGTTTACTGCTTGAGTTTCTGTCTTGGTTTCGGGTTATTGTTTACATTGCTGGTGTGTGGCACTGTCGTTAGCACCTTCTCTCTACAACCAGTTAAGGCCGTGACGCGGGTCACACCCACAGTGTACTGTTCACGGCAAAGCAGATAGAGGCGGGTTCAGCTGGTTGCAATCAAGCAAAGTGAGCTCAGCTGTGTCAGCTCCTGGTACTTTACCACACATGTTTTGCTGAAGCGTTAGCGAGGCATCGGCCATTATGCCAGCCCACGTCGGGGTAAGACCACATAGGGTAAAGACCTGTGAGTCCACCGAGCAAGGGCACGAGCTTAAACCTCCTCACTACTAAATCAACGCACAATGTGCTTCACACCCATCCCTGTCAGATATGGGAACAGACCAAGGCGTGTCACCCATAGACACCGCAATCTGCAAAACCTGTCCTTTCTAATGGCATGCATGTCTGCTACCCTCTGTTACCTTTGGTCTCTGGAACTGTCAGCCTGCAATGAACAAAACAGAATTTATCAGTTCATTTCATAATTTACTTTTGGGCTTTGCACCAATAAAATTCTTGGGACAGTAACAGTAACCGTTTCTTTCCAGCCATGTTTGTTCTAATTAGCTGCATGTTAGCGAGATCTTGTCCGCTGTCTTTTATTACTGACAAAGTTGTATCATTTCCACACAGTCCATTCAATTCCACATTCACCTCTAGCTATTGAATCTTTGTTTTCAGCATGGTGATCTTCTGTAAAAGTTTGTAAGAGTCATCTGTAGAAAGGGGAGGCATTTTGGGACTAGTTAGTTTTAGCTCCTGAGTGCTGCTTCTACTTTGTGAAGGCCACACTGAGGTGACACTGACAAGATTGTAAAAGTCTTGAAATATAGTAGTATCCAACCAAATTTACCTCAAAATACAGTGCAAGTGTTTCTTGAGCATTCAGGAACCGCTGCCCAAAAATTCTTTATGTGCCAAGAAGCACTGTTATAACGAAGGAATAATCCATCAAACACCAATTTCCTTACTTTTTGTGCTAAGTTTCATCCTCCCTTCATGAATTTATATCCATATTTATTTTTTTGGCCAAATCAATTTCATCCCATTGGTTTTTGCTTATTTTTCTGTATTTAACTCCTAATTACACAAAAGGACACTTCTGTATTTTTGTATTTTAATTTCTAGCCTATTTAATATCTTCCCCCCACCCATTTTAAAGATAAGAAATGCAAAAGAATGAATTTTTTATGTTTTTAATTTTTTTGTCATTTTATTTTTAGGCTATTGTTAACAATATAGCCTAAATTACTCCCCATTTGCACCCCTAAGCACAAAATGTGCACATTCTGAACATTCAGAACACTACCACTTTTTTTTATAATAAAATACATAAAACACACATCTACTCGCGGCCACCTGCACTGTTTTGAAATAAATAAAACACAAGACCTTTTCTAGCACATGAAAGTTACAGTCGACATGAAAACTAAAACCACCCTTCCATGCAGACATGCAGCTGTGTCTGCAGCACAGAGTATAAAAGTATAGTATGTTGGAAAAAAGCTTCTAATGTCCTGACTGACACTGTGCACAAACATAGTACACTGTAGCAGAGGTCCTAGAAAACGTCATGGACTCCAATCCAGAACACGCCAAGCATGGCACTGACACCTCAGATACAACCTTAGAGAGGGATACTGACTCCAGCGATGCTTAATAGGAGTATCTCCCAGGGGCTGGTGTCCACCAACAAGTTCGGAGGTTACCGCCACAACAGGCACCAATGACCTTGCGGCCACCGCAGCTGCTGGCCGCCTCGACAATAGAGGCATGGAACACAGCCCACTTGGACTCAATGTCCCCTGCCTCACCCGGGACATGGTTGAAGCTCTACCAGAGATGGGAGTTGAAACTTTTTCTGACAGGAGACTCTGCCTGACCGGCATCCTCCCCCACCATCTGAGCCAACTCACCACCAGGTGGTGATCAGTTGACAGCTCCACCCCTCTCGTCACCCGAGTGTCCAAGACATACATCGCAAGTCCGATGATACAACTACAAAGTCGATCATCGAACTGCGGCCTAGAGTGTCCTGGTGCCAAGTGCACATGTGGGCACTCTTATGCCTGAACAAGGTGTTCGTTATGGACAGTCCATGATGAGCACAGAAGTCCAACAACAAAACACCACTTGGATTCAGATCAGGGGGGCCATTCCTCCCAATCACGCCCCTTTAGGTGTTGCTGTCATTGCCCACGTGGGCATTAAAGTCCCCCAGCAGAACGAGGGAGTCCCCGGAAGGAGTGCTCTCCAACACCCCCTCCGAGGACTCCAAAAAGGGTGGGTACTCTGAACTCTGCTGTTTGGTGCATAAGCACAAACAACAGTCAGGGCCCGTCTCCCCACCTTAAGGCAGAGGGAGGCTACCCTTTCATCCACCAGGGTAAACCCCAACGCACAGGTGCCAAGTCGGGGGGCAATGAGCATGCCCACAGCTGCTCGGCGCCTCTCACCGGGAGCAACTCCAGAATGGAAGAGGGTTCTGCCCCTCTCAAGGACAGTGGTTCAGAACCCAAGCTTTGTGTCGAGGTGAGTCCAACTGTATCTGGCCGGAACCGCTCAACCTTGCGCACCAGCTCAGGCTCCTTCCTTCTCCGGCTCTCGACGAAGGCAGACGCTTTTTTCTTCTCTCTCCCTCCTCCCCACTCTGACCTGCTACTTGTCCTGTCATCTCTGAGTCTGTCTCTGCATTTCTTCTGAAACCAAAATCTATAACAATGGATTTGATCAGCTGGTCCCTGAATGAAATCGACCAAATTTATTCGAACCGGAAAACAGGCGTAGGGGAGCCTGCTTGTCCTGGCGGAACGTTTTCAGCTGGATATGTGATGGATTCCTGGGGAGCGTGGAAAGTCATGTGTCTGTCGATCTTGTCTGTCGAGGACGCTGAAGATATCTATACATTCGGATTCATGATAACTGGGTTTCTGCTGTTTGGAGTGGGCGGTTTCCTGGCATATTGCAAAATTCGGACACTGTCGGCGGTCACTGGCAAGCTGCCAGATTTCTGTGCAGGTGTGTGTCGAGCTATGAACAATCAGACTTTGACATTGCAGGAGCTAAATCGTAAACTGGAGGCCCAGGATGGCAAGCTGGTTGCGATTTCGGAGCTTGTACGTAAGGGGGACACCAACTTGGAGAAGTTGTCGGCTCGGCTGGATGGAAATGGAAATTGACCCAAAATTCGGATGATTGGAGTCGCCAGTGGGACCACTGAGAGACTCAAGGCAGATGAAACAGCTCTGGCCTGAAACTAAAACAAATGCTGTTATCAAATTCAGCTCCCTGTACTGGCCTTGGATGGCTGGTTATAAAGTTCTCCTGGAATGTCTTGTTGACGGATGCTCAGTCCCCCACCCTCCCCCCACCCTCCTCACGGGCGATGGACTTTTTCCTGGATCAGCTCCCAAGGACGCCCCACTATCATCAGGTGGCAGAGACTGGAGATGGAGGACTGGGAGAAAGTTCAAATGCCCACTTACTTACTTACTGCGCACACACAAGCACCACACTCACATACACCACTACAGATACACCTCCCCCAATAATTCACTGCCTTGGTCGTCTCCTCCCCCCCCCTCCCTCCACTCCCGGGCGGCGGGTCGACTGGATTGCGCTCATGTCAGCTGCGTCCGCACTTGCTGTGATGGGAGACCCCTTTCCCACCCTGCCACATGTTTCTGATGTTGTGAATGTCTGAGTTATGTGCTTTTATGTACCGAGGAGGTTTTTTTTGTATCTCAACACTGGGCCCTTAGGCCCAGTGTGGTGATGCCTTTTTTTTCTCCCCAGCCACATCTTATTCCCCCAATGTTATCTTTTCCTTCTATATCTACTCTAATACATAGGCGCGCTGCCTCAGCGGCTGCTGCCTCAGTATGCCTGTTCCTGTTGTGTCTACATGTTGTTGCTGTCTAGTCTCGGACGGTTGTACTGGAAACAATTTCGTTGTACCTGTGTTCTGCACTGTGTATAATGACAAATAAAAATCTTCTTCTTCAGAAAGGTGACATTCCACGTCCCAGGCCGCCAGGGTCCCCACCTCTGGCAGCCGCCCAGCTCACACTGCACCCAACCACTATGGCCCCTCCTGCAGGTGGTGAGCCCTCAGGAGAGGGAGCCCATGTCACCCTTTTGGGCTGAGCCCGACCGAGCCCATGGGCAAAGGCCTGGCCACCATGCGCTCGCCTCCGTGCCCCACCTCCAGGCCTGGCTCCAGAGGGGGGCCCCGGTGACCCACATCAGAGCAAGGGAAACCTGGGTCCATGATTTGTCATCATCATAGGGGTGTTTTGAGCCGCACTTTGTCGGGTCCCTCCAGGTCAACACCTGTTTGCCCTGCGTGACCCTACCAGGGGCATAAAGCCCCCAACAACATAGTCACTAGGATAATCAGGACACGCAAACTCCTTCACCACGGTAAGGCGGCGGCTCAGGGAGGAGAACTGTGAACTTAGTTAAAAAAATTTGGATTATGAACTATGAACTGAACTAGTTCATTTTAAAATGTGTGAACTGAACTTTGAACTAGTTCATGTAGAAAATGAGCTTTCCCAACACTGGTTGGGGATGATGCTAGTTTAAAGAATGTAAATAAACAAAATAAAAAATCATAGCTTTTTTGATTACTTGATTTTTTTATAAACATTTTTGTGCTTATGGTACAAATGGTTAGTATTTGACACAGCAAAATATAATATGAAAATAACTTAATGTTGTGCTAACTTTTAACAAGCATCATGATCCAGTTTGCACAATGAAAATTAATTCTTTTTTTTTTGTTTTTAGGACAATACTGTAAAATGGAGTTGCAACATGACAAAAACTTGGCAATTAAAGGGTTAAAAATCATTAGTTTTTTTCCACTTATATGGTTAGGACTGATGCTGGTTTAAAGGATAAAAAAAGAAGAATCATAATTTTCTTGTTACTTTATTTTATGAACACATTTTTGAGCTTGGGATACAAAAGGGGATTTTTTAAAGGGGTGTTTAAGGGTTCAGTTCTGCTCAGCAGTACTTATGATTTTATCTCTATGTATCATTGAGTTATTGAATCTTGTTTTCTTTCCGCATCTGCACTTGTGTTTTATCATCCTGCTTTTGTGGACTCCACCTTTAACTCTCATTTAAGATCTATCTTGTGCATTTACAAGGAAAACAACAATCCTTTATGGAAAATGGTTGAGATGTACAGTTATAGACCAAGAATTATTTGGAAATAAAAAAAAACAGTTAGTTTTTTACCTACAACTTTTTAAGGACTTTTATGATAAATATGGGCTTAAAGTTAACTCAACATTGTGTCCCGGACAGGTAGGACTTTATTTTCGCTATTTCCTTCTCAGTAAAGCAGCTGTAATATCTGAGTTATTCCGAATAAGAGCAGAAATAAAAAGCTGTACATGAAACAGAAAGTGAAAAACCCACTCATAATTATGCATAGCATTTCCCTCGCTGAAGACACAACTGAAGGCAGAGAAACCACATTAAGCGACAGCTGAAGATGGCTGCAGGAAAGACCTAACAGAGCTTCACAAAGGAGGAAAGCCACTCTTTGATGTCCATGGCTTCCATTCAGTCACTCCTCATGATAAACTATTCAAAGTGAACATTTTTCACAATAAACTATTTTTCCAGATACATTTGAGTATCTTAAAAGACCTGATGTAATATAAGGTTGTATTTTCAAAACTCATCGTCCAGTTTGGGTGTCAGTGTCCAAACACTTCCAGACTTAACTGTATTTTAATCTGGGCCGGGATCTAAGTGGTAACTAAAGACATGGAGACGGACATTTCCATCCTTTCAGACAGTAAAGAGACATGAGGCAATGTTTTGTTTTTGACACATTTAATGACCTATGAATGTTATGCTTCAGGAATGTGGAAGAGTAACTAAACTTTAATTTTTATTGAAAAAAAATGTCTGAATGAATGCCTGATCAAATAACTGTTAACCTGTCAATGTAAAAAATAACATAGCAAGCTTTAAACAACACTTATTACTTATTCCCTCTATTCTTTACAGATCAGTGAAGGTAATTTCCAGAGTTCTTGGTTCTGTACCTTTGCAGTCACAGTTTGAACCTGCAGTAATGAAGCATATAAAGTGAATCTCATGATGACAAATCATCTCCTCGAACCCTGACAGCAGGGGTGAGAATGGGAGCCGTGGTGTCCTCTCTCTCTGAAAGAAAACTGACACTATTCATCGCTGTGAGTTGAGATACAGAGCGCAGAACCAATCTGCTAATGTAGCTCAGCGGAATAATTTCAGTGAGTCACAAAGGCGGGGGGCAAAGACTTATCAGTATGAGACAAATGCATCTGAACGCCAGTCTGATTCATCCCTTCACCTTGAGAATGTTTTCATCTTCATGGATTCATGCTGAATAGCACAGACTGTGAATTTTCCAATATACAATGCAGTGAGCTGTAAAGTGTTTATTACTGCAGATTTTTTTATTTTTACCCATGCTGCCCTTGTTAGTGTCCCCCTCCTTGGCAGATAGATTGGCAGGTTGCAGGCATAATGTTAGTTTTATGTGGAGTACAAATGAAAACTTATTAATTAGCACAACCAGAACTTTAGTTGAAACAAATTGTGTTGAGTTCCAGCACTGCTTGAAGAAGGTCTAAATCTACACTGCTCAAAACAAAATAAAGGGAACAAATAATCATTACCATGTAACTCAAAGTTAGTCACACTTTAGTGATATCAGTCTGTCCAGCTAGGAAGTAACACTGATTGTGAATCAATTTCACCTGCTGTTGTACAAACAGAACAGACAACAGGTGTAAATGAGAGGCAATCAACCCCTATAAAGGAATGATCCTGAAGGTGGTGGCCAAGGATTTTTCTCTGTCTTTTTCCCATTCTGGCAGAGTTTTGGTCACATTTGCGTTTTGTTACCACTAGAGGTAACATGAAGCAGTGTGTGTAACCCATAGAAGTGGCTCAGTAGTCCAGCTCATCCAGGGTGGCACATCAATGTGAGGTGTGGCAAGAAGATTTGCTGGGTCTCTCAGCACACTGTCTGTCCCATCTCAGCTTGTGTGGTTTGTTGCTTTTGTTTAAATAACTTTTTTTTTTCCATAGCCCAGAGTTAGATAATTGATTTGTCAATTTATAAGTTTTAAATTAACTGCAAGATTTCCAACTTCAGACTGGTATCATCTAAATGTTTGCTCTGCCACCAAAAATATATTCAGTTCATTTACATTCACCGGAGACTTAATCAGGTCCACTTGTTCAGGCAACAGTAAAGTCAACCACTGATTACAACCAATGAATGCAGAACAGCATCTCTGAACACACAACATGTCCAACCATGAAGCAGATGGTTTACAGCAGCAGAAGACACACTGGGTGCCTCCTGTCAGCTAAGAACAGGAAACTGAGGCTACAATTCACACACACTCACCAACACTGGACAATAGAATTTAAAAGACTCATCTGGTCTGATGAATTACTGTTTCAGCTGCTACAATCAGATGGTAGCTATAAAAGCATGGATCCATCCTGCCTTGTATCAAAGGTTCAGGCTTCTGGTACACACTTTGGGCCCCTTAGTACCAACGTGGCCTGGTTTAACCAGCACAGCCTACCTGAGTATTGTTGCTGACCATGTCCATCCCTTTATGACCACAGTGGAGCATCTTCTGATTCTACTTCCAGCAGGATAATGCTCCATGTCACAAAGCTCAGATCATCTCCACCTGCTTTCTAGAACATGACGATGAGTTCACTGGACTCCAACGGCCTCCACAGCCACCAGATCTCAGTCCAGTAGAGCAGCTTTGGGATGTGGTGGAACGGGAGATTCTCATCATGGATGCAGCCGACAAACCTGCAGCAACTGTGTGATGCTGTCATGTTGATATGGAGCTAAATGTTTCCAACACATGTTGAAATCTATGACTCCAAGAATTAAGACAGCTCTTAAGGTAAAAGGTGTTCCAACCCAGTAACTAGCGAGGTTGATAACAATAAGAAATGTATTATTGAGGTTGGAATAAGCTAATTCAAGCATATAACAGCATGTAGCAACGTGGCATCATTTTTGCAAAGGGCCTCTTCTGATTTTTAAACTTCTGCAGAATGGTGGTTGTTGTTCGCTTTGCTCAGTGGAATCAACCAACCAGAGATGACACCTCAGCTTGCCAAGAAAATATCTCCCCCACTTTTACAGCTTATGTTTTCATAAGAAATGCTTAAATATGTAAAAGCAAATAGCACCCTGTTTGCATTTCAGAGAAACTTTAAAAGTTCATGAGTTGCAGTAAATGAAGGCCTGTTAGAGAAGAATAAACCTGTAATAAACAGCTTCGCATTGCTGTGAGCAGTCACTGGAAACCACCTCACCTTGCAAAGTCTATCTGTAGTATCAGAAAAGCACTCCCTCCTGGGATAAAAAGAGGAAGAAAAAATCCAGATGAATGGCCTCATTAATTCTAAGTTAGGCTTGGGATAACTAGGCTATTCCCAAAGCAAACTTAAATAAAACATCCCTTTCTTTTTATTTTTTTACTACCGCTTTGCATGTGTGACAGGAACTAAAAGAAAACGTTAACATTTCCAACAAATTTGTTCTAAAATCCATTACTTCCTTGTCACTGAATTCTGTTCATATCTTGACTTCTGACTTCTATCCATTCCTTACCCCTGACCTCAATTTATTCTTACCATTGACCTCCATTATTCTTAACCATTGACTGCCATCCATTCCTATCCACCATCCTGACCCAGCTGTGGAATTCATCCCATTATTAAGCTCCAACATTCACAAGTCATCGACCTCCATTTATATCTACCCTCTGCATTCATTTATTTCCAGCCATTGACCTCCATTCATTCCTGGTCACTATTCACTGCTAGCGATTGAATTCATCCACTCTGCTGACCTCCTTTCTTTACTAATAGTTGACTTCCATCTACACCGAGCCGCTGATCTCCATTCATTTCTGTTCATTGTCCACTCTTAACCATTTACCCTCCATCCATTCATTCTTAGCATTCATTACAGAGCCTTATTGACTCCATGCCACTGTTGTATGACAACCATTCAATCCCTGTAACTTGTTTTTACCAGTTCCATGTCTGTGATCTTTATCTACCTGAAGACGCTTACATGTGTCTATTTTCAATGACTGATGTCTCACCTAAATAATTTAATATTCTTGATCTCCTGTCATCCATTTGTCCATTTCTAGACACTGACTTCCATCCATCCTTGAACACTAGGAGCCACTCTCCATCTCTTCAACCACACAACTTCAGTCTGTTTTTGCTGCTGACTTCTTACCATTACGCTCCTCTGTAACTGCCATCATACATTCAACCACCACTGAGCTCTAACAGTTTTTCATCACTCAAATTCACTGACAGGAAGCCAGCTCTAAACATCTCATCCTATCTCCTGGCAGGAGAGATCTCCCCACCAGAACAAATAACACTGAACTCCAGCTTTATCACAGCAAAGTGTCTCACTGACTGGTTGAACAGAGACGTTGCTTTGTTACATTAACCCATCTCACTTATTATATATTTGTTTTATTTTTAAACTTTTCTTAGGTTGAAAACATGCAATCTTTTGCAATTTAATCTACAAATTGCTCCAAAGGCAATATATTTTTAAATGTAGAATGCATTAGTCATCTTTCTTTGACTTTCCTCCAGTTTCCCTGCAGGAAAAAAATGGTTTCATTTCTTTATGGCAATGAGATGAGAACGATGGGCACTCTGTCCGTGCATCTTCTTAAGAGGGCAGTTTGCCAAAGATTGCTTCATATTCTCAGACCCCTTTTTGTTGGGGACAATCGAGAACACGGTGTCCTGGCAGTTGGCCAGCATACTGACAGATGCAGACTCACTTCGTCTGACCCTCCAATAGGACATGATGTGGCTACATTACAGGGAGATGTTGAGTTTCAGGAAAGGGATGTCTAACGTTCATGCCTGTAAATCACACAGAAGGCTTGATAGGTCATGCACAGCTGACTTTGCTTTGTATGCAGCAGACCTGATTCTGTATTCATGGGACATGGTTTTCAGCTTAATACTTGACATAGTTCAAAGATCCTAATGCCCAATCCTCTGTGCAAGTATCCTTGAGAAGGTCATTTTTACCCACCAAGAGGATTGGTTAAGGTAATCAAAATCTATTAAGAGATTTGCATATTACATAATATCACCTATTGGGAACTGTATCAGGCCAATCTCTATCTATTTTTTACTGGTTAGTTCAGTTTATTGCACATTTACTGAAAACTAGAAAGAATATTGACACAAGCAAAAGGTTAACAAAGCATGTATGTATTATGCATTTATTTATAAAGATTTAATATTACATGTTTTCCTTTAATAAGGCAGATTATATGAACTCCATAAAGATGATGTCACTGCAAAACATTCCAGTTCGCATAATGCCATACATTTACAAGGAATTCATATAATAAATGTTTTTATTAGGCCCACTATGATATGACATGAACGATCAAAAAAGACTGGCTTTAATTGAAAGCCTCTGTTGGAAGAATTCTCAGTTTATTACATATCAGAGAATACATTATAAATACTTAAAAATTAAAATACTGTCTAAGCGCACAAACTTGAACTATCTGACACTTTTAAGGAAAAAAGTTTGTACTAGAGCAAACTACAGCAAAAGGTCTTGCATCCTGTCAAGCTATCTAAAGCTACCTACAGATGTCTAACAGACATTGGAGGACGGTATTTTATGTAAATATGCTAAGTCACTTAATTGAAGAAAAAAGTACTACGCAAACAAATAAGCTGTTTCTATAGCATATATGCAGCTTTGCACTGCCTAACAGCACCACAACATCCATTATAGTCTAACTACATACTGGTAGTGTGTCAGAGGACATGCCAAGGAAGTTCAGCGAGCCATTAAGATCTGAGTTGTATCACCAGCTCTTAATAATTTAACACAACCATGTGTCACATCCCAAGGAGGAGTTAAACTTTAAACATCATTGAGTTTTAAATAAGGCAGGGGAAGAGGAAAAGGTCCAAAAGTCAAAGCAGGCAAATACTTTACAGTCCCATAAGGATACTGGTTGGCTAAATAGGAAGGTGTGTGGCTGCACAGCTAACCTGTGTGTCACTATAAAAGGGTTTCTACTAGTGTTACCTCTAAGCCTACTATTCTGCTCATTCTGCATTTTTCCTATTTAGGTCATCTACAAGCAGCGGAGATGGGTGTTGGTGTTTTTTGTGCCTTATTGCTTTTCCTGTTTATTCCACAGTCTCATTCCCTGAAGTTGCGCTAAGTTAACAGTCTACAGGAACCGTCTCGTGCGGCGCCTGTTTGTCCTCCGCCTCCACGTCTCCGCTCTCCGTGTCCTGGCACGATAGCTTCTCCTCACGTCTCACCGGCCGGACGATGACGCACGGCCTCGCGGGCTCCCCGCTCGCCCCGGCGCGTGCGGGGCTGCGACTGTCGCGCTCGTATTCTTCCTGTGCGCGCTGGATCTTCCTTTTCCGAAGCTTCCTCTTGTGGAAGTGGAACGTTGCCAGGGAGACGAGGATGATCCCCACGAGCACAGCCACCAGCACGAGGAGCGCGAGGGTGGAGGAGAACGGCGGAAAGAAGCTGAGCTGCTCCGTGCAGGTGCCGTTACTGGCTGGGAAGCCTCCGTGACAGCGGTGCAGCGGCACCGACAGCCCCGAGGCCTCAGCGGTTCTGGCGGTCATCCGGTCCACCTTTTCCCCCGACCACGCTTGTCTCTTTCTGACCCTGTACCCTTCGTGCTCTCCGGGCTCAGCGCGGTGACACCGACCCGCGCATGTGGTTACCTGCACCGAAAAGAAGAAATATGAGACCCGCTCAGTTCAGGTCCAGCGGAGACATAAGAAACCAGCCCACTAAAAAACAACCTCATATGCTGGTCCGAGCGACATTAATTAAGACCAGTGCCAGTCAATTAATGTGGGAAGTGCTCACTATTTGACTCTAAATCACAATGTTCAACAGAATGAAGGAAGAAAAATCTAATTCCCAGTTTAACAGAATGCTACAGGGTAGATGCCGGAACAATATACACTATCTATTCTAATGAGCGGGCCTTCGAGAAAAAGCCTGAACACTAACCATCTTTCTCTGCAAGCAGCAGCATCTCAACACTAGAAAGTCATCTTTACGCAGAGGATTTTTTTCACTAGTTCCACCCCAACAGAGTAGGTTTTTTTATTTTTATTTAAAAAGGAGAAACAACACTGGATTCTTACCTGATGAAACAGTCAGCAGTGAAAACAGTCCGTGAATGGATAGCTGATATGTGTAAACTGGATCGCGGTGACGCATTTCAAACAATGAGATGCTGGCGCTGAGCTCCGGTCATTTAGGATGCTTTGATTGCCGCAATCCGCTCAGTCTGCGTCCAGGACAGTTCCCCACCTAAATATTACAGGTAGCGGAGAAAATTCTTCGGTATGCATCAAAGTAGGGTTTGAGGGAGGAAAAAGAAGAAGAGGGGAAAATGCTTTTAAAGTGAGGCTGTGACTGGTTTTCCGTGAAAAGCGTCTCTCCTCCGGTCATCCGCTGCTCCACTCAGCATCTGAATGAAGAGCTGCAGCTGCATTAAAGGTCCCGTATAGCCCACCAGTCAGCTGCTAAGGGTGTTATCCCCCCGTGAGACGTAGTCTTTGTGAAACACTGAAGAGCTTGCTTTTCGACTAAACGTTATGCATTATGGATAATAACTAAATCAAACAGCGATTACAGAGGTTTTAGACCCTGATCTGTAGCCACTGAAATTCATGAGGGTGTGGTCAGTAAAATGCTGCAAACCTCCATGGTTTGAGGATTTAAGCCTCATTGTGATGGATTATAACAATACAGATATGGGCGTTATAAGCATTCATAATAGAAAGTTAATACACAGATCTGCATATGTGCTACAAAAACACAACTTTGTGTTTATCATACATCTACAGCTGAAACATGTTTAAACATGTTATTATATTAACCCAACACAACTGTCTCTCTTCACTAAACACATTTACAGTCAGTAGCTGTCTTCCTTGGATCCCAATGCCATTTACAAAGCAGCCACACAATATCCTCCCAAAGTTCAATTTTTTAACATGTTTACTTTCTGGCAGAACTGACTAATAAACCCAGATCTGCACTGGCAGTTACACCTTTGTTACTCTAATAGCTAAAAGATATGTTCCAGGACAAGTTTAAGAACCTTTATAAGCACTTATTTCTACAATCAGACAGCTCATACTCCATATTTGTTGCAACTACCATAATTTTAACCATAATTTTTGCTATTTTCCTTTGGGTAAATAAAGTGTTTTTCATTTTTATATAATTTAATTTTAACTAGGGGTGGGTCTTTCATACGTTGATTACGATTAATTAATTACAAAAAATGACTGCATTCCATTTCAAACAGTGCGGAACGTTTGTCAGTGCATGGTTTCTGGTACACGATTAAATCTTTGGACACAGAAGACACAGAGTTCGGCTAAAGCTGCGTCCCAGTTCAGGGTCTGCACACTTCGAAGTGCGGATTCGTGGCTACATGTGTGATAGTGGTGCTCCAAGCATTGTCCCAATTCAAAGGAGCCTCTGAATCCACCCTAGAAACCTGCATTTCGTTTGACCTCAAACTGCTGCTAATGCACACAAGATGGTGGGAAATGAGCAACTAAGCTCAGAGGAGTAGTTTGTTTTCTTATTTTGTTTTTTGTTGTTGTTTTTAACCATGCTTTAGTAGAAATGTGACAAAACCAAGTACATTAAAAACAAGTCTGTTAAATGCTGGCATTAAAATTCTGTAATATTTGTGGATTTTTAAGGCGTTAATGAAGTGTCTCCTGGCTGGATGACAACAGAGCCTCAGACAGTTTTTTTGTTTCTTGACTTTTTTTTATTTTAACTTACATTATCACTCGGTTGGTGTTAATGTTCAATAAAGTGTCCTCTGATATGCAAACAGTAATTTCAGCTGTTTAAATGATTGAACGTCCTATATTGTTGCGATGGGAAATTCTCGTTGGCCATGTAGGCCGTCCCGTTTCATGGACATTAAGCGGACTTCAAAGTGTGTAGACTATAGGACACTCTGTAGGCTACGTAGGACGCTCTGTAGACTACGTAGGACACTCTGTAGCCTACGTAGTCTGCACACTTCGAAGGGTGCAGGCCCTGAATTGGGACACAGCTTAAATCAGTGTTGCTAATTTAACTACTTTGGTGGCATATTTAGCAAGTTTTCAGACCCATCTATTTTCCAACAAGCGACTAGTGACAAATCTGGTGACGTTTTCTGGTGTTATTGGAGACTTTTGGAAACTGTCTTGAAACGTTTCTCTTCTCATATCTTAACGTAACTCTTTTCAATGAGTAGTGCTGCCGCCCCTCCCCCATCCAGAAGCCCTCCCAGCTACAGAGACGTTCACCATGACCAGACAGGAAATGAAAAGCTGACACTGGCTGATCCTGCTTTGGCTTACCAGATATTAATACCTATTAAAAGTGTGGA
The DNA here is from genome assembly GCF_017639745.1 of Melanotaenia boesemani. NCBI lineage: Eukaryota > Metazoa > Chordata > Actinopteri > Atheriniformes > Melanotaeniidae > Melanotaenia > Melanotaenia boesemani. Next base: position 32,389,829 of record NC_055696.1, read on the forward strand.
CGAAAACATTTAAAAAGTTAAAAGTACAGTAACATGTTGTACACAATCAGAGAACAACCAGAGCTGTTAGTTAAAGCACTTAAAATGAAACTAACTCTAACTGTTCAGTTATGGCCAGGAAATTTTCTATTTCTGAATTGAAATGTAATTAAATGTATTTTCCAGACATCACTAGAGCTTGCATTTACAATATTAGTGTCTGTGTCTATTATTTGATTCAGTTGCCACTGAAATCCATTTAAATTTAAAAAAATTAGCTTTTTGGTGCTAATATTGTTATGCAATTAAAATGCGATTATTCTAGATTAATTAAATAGAAAGCCTCTAATTAATTAGATTAATTCTTTTAATCAAGACTCACCGCTTATATTAACACAAAAAGCGAAAGATAAACTGTATAAAACTTATTTGAAATGACTTTCAGATGGTGCAGTTATGCAAGGGAAATAAGTTTTTTCGCCCATTCATTCAAAATACTTATTACAAGATGCCCCAGTTCCCAAACAATTGGCATGCTGTGTAAAGTTTAAATAAAAACAATGCAATGATTTACAATTCTCATAAATATTTTATTCCCAATTGAACACAAACAACAAATGAAGACATTTTATCATTTGATGAAAAAATTAAATTTGATGTTAGCAACAAATCTAAGTTGAGAACAGGGTCAACAAAAGGCTGGACAAGTAAATGAGAAAATAACTGATATTTGACCACTAATTTGGTTGATTGGTAACAGGTCAGTAACATGACTGGGTATAAAAAGAGCATCTCAGAGAGGCAGAGGTAGAGCTGGACATCTGAGACAAACTATTTATATGTAGTGAAATAATTTCAGAAAAATGTTCCTTGTTGTAAAATTGTGAAGACTTTGAAGATCTCATCATCTACACTGTACAATATCATTAAACGATTTAGAGATCAAGACTGTTGAGCAGCTAGAATCCTGCATCAGACCAGAATGGGACAACATTTCTTTCTCTCATCACTTCCCAACAGAGCCCCCTGGTAACATAAAAAAAAGAAAAGGAAATGGACATGCACATATGTGGCAATTATTATTTAATTTAATTCTATTTATTATTGAGTTGAATTACAGTATTGTAATTCAGGTTACTGGGTTCACCTAGCTGAATAGTTTACTATAAAACAACAAACTTGGTTTGTCCCCCCAAAACTACAAATCCCATAAAAAATCTGCCTACACTATGGTAACCCTTGGAGGACATACTTCCTACTCAAAAACCAAAAACATTTTATACCAAAATGATCTAATGATTCTCTTCTTCTTCTCTGGTTTGTTTCTCTCCCTGGTCACACGTCAGCTCTTCTGCTCAGCACTGGCCCTGCAATTTCCAGTAATAAACCTCAGTCTTCTGCGTCAAGCAACAGATAGAATAGAATAGAATAGAATAGAATAGAATAGAATAGAATAGAATAGAAATACTTTATTAATCCCTTTGGAGAGTCCTCAGGGAAATTTGGGTACCAGCAGCAATACAACACCAACAGTAAAGCAGGACAAGCACAAGACACAGTATATACAGGTACAAAGCAAAATAGAGGCAACAAGGTGCAAGAAAAGCACATAGCTAAGCTTCCTGAAAACTGACCAAATTGCGTATCGTGCAATCGACATCATGCAATTTGATTTGATTTATCACATGATTAATCACAACAGGACCCTTAAAGGGGCAATAAGTGGAAATGAATCATTTCTAGCTTAATGTAAGAATGTAAAAAATCCCTGTATGAAGACAAAATGGTTGTTTTGCTCAGTGTGTTTGCACAATCGTTTGCAGACGAGGTAAGTTCGGGGTGGAGGAAGAGGTGGAGGTGTGGCGAGTGACACTTTTGTTTGTTTTGCTTTGTTTTGGTCTGTAGGCATAACAGCAAACGTTGCGGTGAAACCATTTTGCTTTTTGCTCCCTTAAGTAAGAGACAATTAATTCATGTGCTGAAATCGGACAGTTTGAAATGAAAAAAAAGAGAAAAATGCAGACATTGTGCAAGTTGTTGTAATCTATTGCCACAACTTGATCGTGCACAGCCACAAGTTAATTGTTTTTCCTATCAGTGTCACCAGATGGGCTCCGTACTTCCCAGACATTTATGGGCAGTTGTTAAAAGAAGAGGAGATGCTACACAATGGTAAACATCACCATGTTCAATCATAAGAAACAATACAAACCATTTTGTGACAGCAGTCTGCCCTGTTCCAACTTTTTAGACATGTTTCGCTGCCATCAATTAAAAATGAGCTAATATTTTTCATGAAATGGTAAAATGTCTCAGGTTCAGCCCGATATGCTGTTTCTCTTCAATGTGAATTAAATATTTGTTTATGAGATTTGCAGATCATCACATTCTGTTTTGATTTTCGTTTGATACGGTGCCCTAACTTTTCTGGAATTGGGGTTATAATCTTTGGCCTGTTTTGCAACACTTTTCCATTTACAATTCCTTTAGTTGTGAGAAGGTTTGATGTTTTCCATATATTCTAATACCTCTTTCAGCATTTCCCACCATATTTTGAGGTTCTTGTGAAGATAAATCTTTGGTCTGAGGTAAACATACCTCGATACCGTTTTACTCATTCACAGAACAACTGTAGATACACTCTGCTGTCCTTTTTAGGCGGCAAAGGCTTTTTCTTAATACATTTAAACAGGCAGGTCAGATTGCTTGGATCACTGTATAATCACAGACTCTGTACTTTGCACTTTTCAGCAAACGTTGTAAATCACTGCCATCTGCAAATCGACGGATGCTTGAAACCAAATTGTCTTCTGAATGATCCATCTTCTTCCACTCCTGACTCTGTGCAGGTTTAGGACTGTCATGGTTGTTGCTCTGCTGGGCCTCCAGTTCCTCAATCAGGCTCATGTACTCCACCTGGCCTTCCTGATTGCTCCCTCTCCTCACCTGTGCCTCACCCTACTTACACTCTCTCCAGTCTCTGCTTCCCTGCCAGATGGTCAGCAATACTAACCTTGTTGAGATCCAGCGTTTTCTTGTGTTTCAGACCTCCTGTTATCAACCCTATCATGTCCTTGGATTTCTCTTGCCAGACCATGCCGGATTTATTCTTGTCAAGTATCTATCTGGATATTGACCCCGCTTGGAACGACCACAGAGTTTTGCCTGCCCCTGATAATTAGTCCTATCTCTGCCTCTCTGTGTATGACCATTACCTGCCTTCATGACCATGCTTTCGTATGTTGGTTTCATACTTTGATGTCTGGAGTTTTTGCAGGTTCCTGCACCACACAGTCTATCCAGATCCTCCCACCACACTCCATCGGACTGCTCCAAGTTCTCTCTGCCACTCCTCTTGCTTCACTAAACCATATTCTGTTCAAACCTTAAAACCTGTGTGAGGCTGAATTTCCGGGTCTTCAGGAGAAACCATTACATAGGACAGCATCAGACCATTCATGCCAAAGGTATAAAATAAACAGGTGAGGTTGTAATTATTGTAACCAGAAATCTCTGTTTCTAATCTTACAGATCTAAAGGATTGATAAATTTATAAGCACGCTAATATCAAATGCAACTAATTGCTTTTTTTAAAATTTACTTAAATGTTTTTGGTCTTTTTATTACTTTAATTTCTAATATATGATCTTTTTGGTTCAAAGAGGGTCAAGGTTGAACATATTTTAAAAGTTTAAAAGTCTGTGTGAAGTTCATGTTTCTTAACACAACTGGTCAAATATTTTACAATAAGTCTTACTAAATTGGACCATTGCTCGCTTGCTGTAGACTTTTATAGGGAGGAAGAGCCGAGGGAGAGGAGAGAGTAGGCAGCGATTTACATGAACGTACATGAAGGCACAGCCAGACCGGTGGGTAAACATGAGGCTGGAGATCCACACAGAGAGACGCTGTGTTATGTCATGCTATACTAGATGAAATAAGTGGAGAAAGTACCATATAAATGTTGACAGAATCTGGTTTATAACCATACTTTGACCTGGAGTGTTTTTATTTTGTGAAAAACTAATAAAATAAGAGGCTTAAAGAAATCTCCTCACTTAAACCATGACTGAGCAGAGCTCAGCTCCTCCTCGAATGCTGCAGACGGTGTGACATGTTCTCCAAATATAGACGTGTGGGTGAAGGAGAACAGTGAGGAAATGCTTCCACAATGAGGCCACACCTCAGCCTACAGAAGCTTTCATGCTTTGTGAAACATGCTATAAGTCCATGCAAAAACAGTTTAATACAAATACAGATAAACAGCAGATGATTTGCAGCCTTACTTCTGAAACTTACATTTAAGGATACTGTATAAATTAAAAAGAAATGTAGATAAATTTTTAATGTGTAGCTGATGGATGCTACTCTCCCGTGATGCAATGCACAAAGGAAATGAAGGCCATGCACAGCTGGAAAACATTAAAACAGAAGAGCTTTGCACTCACTGCCGTCTATCTTTCCAACCAATCACAAACACCTTGTTGGGTTTGCACTTTTTTATTTATCAGTTTCACTTTCTTCCCCCTCTTTACCCATTATATTGTTTGCATTGCCTTTGCCTTCTCTTATTTGTCTGGTTGTGGTTCTAGCTGTTCCTGACATTCAGATCTTCACTTTAGAGTCTTCACATTGCATAATTGTGATTTCGTGGTTGTTTAATATGGAGGGAGGAATGTGCCACAATGAAATGCTCAAATACAGCATGAAAAAATAAACTGCGGCTCAGCGCTGTCCCTTTCAGTGCTTTGACTGGTTGTGTGTGTTTTAGGTATTGTACAACGCAACATTATCCTGTTGGGCTAATAAGATCTACAGCTGGCAGCAACTCCCAAAAATAGGATTATACAGCGTGCCGACTGTCCCGTCTGATCTTCTTCGCTTCCTGTGGAACTCATGAGGCCCACCGACACTCTGTGGATTACCATCTCCACAGGGAGATGGCACAGTTGTTGCAAGGAAAGGAAGCAGCAGCGAGGCAGCAGAGCAGGCGTTCTAGCGAGGCTACGTAGGCGGCCGAGCAAACCACCACTTGTCAGGGTTGAGGCATTGATGAGGACCCACATGCAGGCTGACGAAGAGGCAGGAGGCAGACTGGTGCAAAAGTTAAATGTTTTAATAAAGAAGCACTGGAGAACAAAGGAAACACAGCAGGTACATAAAGACTAAAATGACCTGGCAAGGTGAAAAGGAAACTAAGGGCTATATACACACAGACTAATGAGGAATAGGCAAAGCGAATGAGGAAATTAAACCAGGTGCACTAATGGCAGGAAGCAGAAAGTAAAACAGAATGCACAAGCGAAAGAATCACAAACAAAGACAAGGAAACCTAAACCCACAGTCGCTGCCCGTCTCCACTACACTGCTCTTAACACAGATGTGTTTTCTCAGTATTAGTTTCCTTTGGCACTGTTGCTCTTGTAGCTGCAGGACCAGAACAAGAGACCGGGCGGAGAGGAGACCACGCCTGTAGAACTGGTTATATTCCAACTGACCTCTAGGATTATAGACTTTGTTTTATTGTTTTTCTTAGATTACTGTTTTTTAGTTATCTTACTGTGTTCTTTAATTGTTTCAATAAATTGTTTTATCATCTACAGCAAGTTTGTTCTTAACAGTGGAAATTATTATTGTGCTGGTATCCAAAGAACCTCACACTGTGGTGTGACATAGCAACTCTTAATATCCAGAAGGCAGATATATCATAGTTATAATATCTACTCAAAATGTTAAATCATGTATTGCAAATGCAAATATACAAACATATGGTCCAAATGTTGATAACCCCTCTTGTTTTCACTCCCTCTTCACCACACTCAGATAAAACACTAATTATAGGAAGTGACTTTGACATTATATTGGACAAATACAGAACTACAGGAAGTCATAGAATTTGGAAATCCTCAGAAACATGAAAGATTTTGGTCTTTGTGATGCTTGGAGCTCACACCATCCCACACTTAGAGAATACACTTTCTCTTTAGTTCACCATTCCTATTCTAGATTAGATCATTTTTTTAACTAGCAGCTCGCTGATGAGCGACATGTCAGAAATCAGAATCCATCCTATTACCATCAGCATATCATTCACTCTGAGAAATAAGAACAATAAACAAGCAACTAGAAACTGGAGGTTTAATACGTCATTACTTAAAGATCCTGAGTTTATCAGCTACTTTAAAAGAGAATGGTCCTTATATCTAGAAAACAACGACGTGCCAGAAACTTCAGTGTGTGTACGCTGGAAAGCAGGAAAAATCATTTTCTTCTCCTCCCATTACAAAAAGAAGGAGGCTTCGAGAATTTCAGAGTTAGAACTCAGAATTAAATCACTACAGGGGCAGTTACCATGTCTCCCCAGAAGAACACACACTGAACGATATAAGGACAGCTAAACTTGAACTTAATGAAATAATAGATAAGAAAACATAATTCTTGGTGGAAAGACTTCACTTGGAGAACTTTGAACATGGCAACAAATCTAGAGCATTCATTCAATGGAAAAATAAAGGAACAGAACAAATAGAGACCATGGAAAATTCTTGCCATTTGATATTTTTACTTCCTAATATGGAATCAGCAGCACTAATTTTTTTTAAAAGACCACCAACTTAAATATAATATGTAAAACATATACCGTTGACCAATCAGGGTATAGCAGCATTATCATTTAAGCTAGAAGATTCAATCTGTCTTTCAACTTCAAAATGGGAAGCCGAATTATTCAGTAGCTTTAATCATAACAAATGGTCACAAATATGTTTAAAAACCTTTAAAATGACTAAGAATTCAAATATGCAACTAATACATTTCAAAATTTGACATAGAACTCATTATACAGGACAAATGATTAGTCACAATCAAATATCTGCTCACACTGCAGTGACAACACAACTGGAAACCACTTCCATGTCATGTGGTCCTGCACACCTGTCCGGAGGTTCTGGCTTCAGGTATGTGAAGACCTGTCAACATTGCTTAAATGTAATATTCCTGCAAACCCCACACTTCTGCCACCCTGGCAGAAACAGAGACTGGAGGGGACAGAAAAGGAGGAAGACAACAAAAAGAAGCAAAAAGGAAAGCAGAAAGAAGAAAGAGGAGACAAAATTACAACAGATTGAAGGCAACGACCCTTCAATCCAGACAACCCACTGCTACCCTTGTATAGAAACACACCAGAGAATTTCCTACAGCTTTTACAAAAAACAGAGCTTACAGTAATCAAGAGTTCCTAAATAATAACCAAATCAAAAGACATATCACAAAAAAGTATCACAACAACAACCAAAGTACCAGATACTCACAGAAAAAAGCAAAAAACAAAAGTATTGCTTGGTGTATAACCCACTGGACAATTCAGTGACTGTCAGCATGCAGAGTATGAGGAATGAGGAGTGATGAGAGATGAGTGTGGTCGTGCAAATGTAACCATGCCTCTGAGGAGACTAGAGGCAGACTAGGGCTGCCCAGAGACCCAGGCCATCAGCAGCAATCCCGGAGCATGAACCCAGGCAACCCCATCGACCCCGGAACCACCCAGAGGGTGGCAGAGGAGAGCCCCAGCCAGAGCCCCCCACTGTCACAGGGCACAGGTCCCAGCAGGCCAAAATCAGCAGCCGCCGACCCCGCCATGCACAGGCCATCCAGGGCAGCCAGAGCGAAGGGCCCAGGGTCCAAAGAGCCCAGAGGCACACCCCCCAAGGCAGAGGGCCCACAGCATGCCCAGAAGGACCAGGCCACCCCAAGACAACCACCCCACGTGGGCCAGCACCCACCATGATTTTCCAGCCGCACACCCCGGAACCAGGACACCATTGACCAGGGCATCCCCTGAACTACACACTCCTGCCCCTGGCCCATACCCAGGTTCCCGGGGCAGCAACCAGACACCAGAGCCTGCACCATCCAGGCATGCCCAGACCCCCGGCACCAACCCCCCCTTTAAATAAAATAAATTAGATAAATAGATCCAACCTCAGAAACAGTTGTTGTAACATATAAAGCTGAGTAAGTTTTGACCAGAAACAAATGAACTGTTTTTATTGACATGGATTGATTTAATAGGACAAAATATAAACTTTTACTGCAATGAAATCGTTTTTACTGTGTAGCAATGACTGCTGTTTCCCATGAGGCTGTCCTGTCATGATGTATTTGGAGGGGTCATAACCTATTTTGGTCATGTTAAATGATTATGTGTATGTATTCTGTTAAAGATCAGCAACATCATATTCACAGGTCTACATGTTCATCCAAAGTTGTATTTGTGCCTTTTTCTCCTCTTTGACACCTCCAACAGTTGGTCCAGTTGGACTTTCCACCTGTTAGATAACAACACACTGACAACAACCAAATGATCAATCCTATCATCAGAGAAAGAAGTCATTATTTAATGATCCTACAAAACTCTAAGTCAATACAAACTTGTTTTTAAATCCATTATAACATTTTAAAAATTCAAATCTTGTTCAGTGTCTGCATGAAGCATTGTTAAACTTGGGAAATGATTTTGTTTGACTGTTGTAGATCAAATTGCATACAAATATTTTTATCTATTTGAAATTGTGTTTCTGGCTTTTATAGGAGAAATATATTGTTGATTTAGTTCACTGAGATCAGTAAATCTATGTCAGTCTTTCATGAGTAGAGCAGTAGTAACATATAAAAGTAAAGGAAGCTACAGTTAGATAAAGCCTTGATAGTTTTTAGTATTCGGACCACAAAGTGTCTGATATTCTAACAGTAATTTCCTGGTCCTACTTGTGGACATGCTCCATCACCAGCGGGCCTCCATGAAAAATGGATGGCTGGTTTAGGGAGTGAGGGTCCCTGGATGATGAACTCACTCTAGATGAGTGCATACTGAAAGATTTATGCAACTATTCATGCACAGTTTAAAGCATGGCATATGTTTGAGGACTCTCAAATGGAGTGATTAAAGCACTTATTTTAATATGCATACAGGTCTGCTCAGCTGTCTAGGTCAAGATGACCCAAAATAATAAAGGAACTCTGTAGCAGAAGTGTAGAAAACTATCTTTCAAGGCCTCTTCAAAAAATTAAGCTATCCAATCACACCCAAGGCAAGCATATTTTTATCAGCTCACTCTGAGGTGGTTCAAAACTCTTGGCATTGAATGCCCCCTCTCCAGTCTCCATCAAGAATTGCATCTTCTGTGTTTCTTTGTAGTGATGATGCGATGAATCAAACGAAGATTAGGGTGTACACATTCTCACACCCTCCTCTTCAAGCCTTTCATGGTGTTGCACACAAAAAGAGCTGGAGTGACGAATGAAAAAAGGAGCTAGTTTAAAATCCTGTCCAATTTCACACCTCTGCACACTGTCTGCCTGGCACCAAACAGCAGCTGGTAAAACAGTAGATTTTTTTTCACTGCTTGCTGGGGCTGGAAATGAGGCTGATGAGAGAGTGAGCTACCACAGGAAGGTTGCTGTCCATCACACCACAACCATGAGCTGAATGATGCCAACACACTCTGTGGTGGTGAGCTGAATTGCAGAGTTGGTGCCAAGAAAGGAATTTCAGTCCCCTCTTTTATATCTGCTGATTCTTCCTTTGCCACTCAAGCAATGGCTGCCTCTTGAACCATATGTTAAACTTTTCTGAAGCCAATCACCCTAATTGCATGGTCTTTTTATTTCCTACTACCACACACGTATCAGTTCATTCATGCACGTGAAAATCATCAGCATAATTTTAAAACAGAATCCATGACAGAAATACCCTCAATTCTTGGTCTGATAAGAGCAGTTTTCATTATCCACAGATGTTTTCTAATCTTTCAGGCAGTTCTTTTGCAAAAATCCTGTTTACAAATGCAAAGCACAAAACTGCGTGCGAGACTCTACAGTTACAGTTGTGAATTTTGTCCATATCTTAACACTTCTGATTGGATTGTGAGAAATCAAACTATCCAATCAGAGAGCAGATACCACACCAATGCAGACTCTTAAAGAGGAGTAGAGTTTCAACATGGGCAAAGGAGCGGATACATCTGTTACTAATGCAACAGCGGCTCCCCAGAATCCAAGCACCATTGAAATAGTTGCTTCAGCACACGGAGGCCAACTGGAAGAGAGCGACTGGGTGGAGAAAAAAGTTATGGTTTGCAGAGAGAAAAACAGTCCCAATTACCTGCTGCTGGACTCTCGGACTCCATAATATCAGTTTCTGTTAGAGTGTAATTTCTGTCACTAATAGACTATCTTTGCACATATGTGTGTCGTTGCGTTGTTTGAGTGTCCTGTCAGAGTTAAATAAAAAGAACAGCACCTTCTCTCCGATGCAGCAGAGTAGGTGCAGCACACGAGTTCTGAGCAACATGTCTCCTGTGTGTGTTCTTTAAGTTACTACACAAGGTTGACTACATATGTGTGAGGGATGTCTACATCGGCAGAGGCATCAGGATGGAGCTCATGAATGAAAAAAGAGAGAGAGAGAGAAAAATAAAGAGAGCCAACAGTTTATCACATTCACTCTGCAGATCCACACTCAGTCATTTCGTTTTGTCAGATAACGTTACAAACTTAATCATATTCATTTTGTGAGAAATTGTCACACCTAGTGTCATTAAATGAACCCCTCTGGTTGTGCCATCACCTGACTTTAAAATGGACCTACTTCCCTTTAAGAGCCTGCGGCGGTGCAGAAGAATGGGAAGCTGTCTGCTCTCTGATTGGATAGTTTGATTTGTCACCTAACGTAAGAACAATCGGACAAGGGAACGTTATCTAGACAAAATCTAGACATTAAGCAGAATTGGCTCATACGAGCATGAAGAACAGTCCCAGAATCATCATTATCCTATTTTCTTTTATCATGTAGTACTGTGGTTGTTTATATTGTTGTTTTTTGTTGTTTTATTTTGTTTTATTTTTTTGTGGTGTGTTTTAGGCAGCCTGGACAACTGTTATTTACATATTTACATATTCTGTATGTTAGGATGCTGGACAGGACAGGGTAAAAAAAAAAAAAAAAAAAAAAAAAGAACAGTCCCAAAAATGTAGGATGTCCACGGCTCAGTAAGGCACCTGCAGCCAGTAAGGCTTGATTCTGTGGTACCTGTAAGTTGGATATTTATGAACTTGCATGGTGGTCAATGCACAAAATGCACAAAACATTTTATTAAGTAACAGTTTTCTCTCCTTCACAGGAACTGCCAAGCTTACTGGTACTGTGCTGCTTAAAATAGTGTATTTGGTGCGTACATCTCCAACCACCCTCTCAACCTGAGGTGTGCTAGCCGTCTGGTCTCATCAAGCTCCTCATCCAGCTGACAGCATCCTCCAGTGAAAGTAGGTGTTTAAACTTCAGCACACACTAACACAGTCTTTAATGTCAAACCCACAGTCTTACATGTTCTATGTAATAAACAATGTCGACACGGATCACACTATGGAACTACTGGAAAACATAACTAACAGTGAGGCAAACAGTGACGTTGCAGGAAAAAGAAAGAATGCAAACTAAAGTCATCAATCACTCCACCTTCACATACAATTAATGCTGACTTTCTACTGAAAATGCTTTGAACAAATAAGCATACCTGCTGAAATGTTGAATCCGTGCCACCTGGTAACATTGGAAATGGGTTTTTGTTTCCCGATTTGAAAAATGGAAAAAAAAACAATACCCTGTCACAATGGTTCGTCACTACAGTCATAAGAATGGTTGTGACACTTTAAAACACAAGCTCTCACCATTGCTGAAAAATATAATAGAAACAAGCTGCGACTGCACAGTCGGCTATGCCGTTTGTCTCTTTCGGGTCCCATTTCTTTTCCACCATGGCACCAGTGGTCCAGGCTTGCTTTCAGCTCTTGACTTGTTTGCTGTTTTCGTGTTTGTCAGTTTTTCTGCAAAATACCAACTCTGCTGATTTATGATCAGTCTTCTTAAACATCCCCAGCTGAGCTATTTTTTCAACAAGACCTGTATAGCCAGGGAAATACTTTTCCTCCCTTCCTGAACGTGATACCGCTAAGCCTCCGATGATTGCCCTTCCTTCTTCCACATAGGAGACGGGGTAAACGGAGAGGTGTGGCGGTAAAGTTTCAGGCGTTCCTGAGAACCTTCCCAGCGATGGATCTTTACACTTTTCTTTGCCGACAGACCGGATTCTCATTGTTTCAGCTTTGGGCATTCCCTGGTGCCGTCCTTCTGCATCGTAGAATCAGCATCGATAGTTTCCCTCGCCTTGCATCTGGAGATGTGGAGTGAATCTCCAGAACCTTCATCCGCTGAGTCGAGCAGCCCAAAAAGACAAATCAGGTTAACGCTGGTTAATGTCCTGATTCATGCTGGTGACTGAAACTTGGATGAACGTTGGTGAATTATGCCCATTTTCTGAGCTATTCCCTCCCGACTGTAGTTTCTCTAACTCTCCCCAGACAGGGAGAGGAGGTGGAGGGCTAGCTTCTGTTTTAAAAACTGTTAACTGATAAATTTCTTAGTAACATCAATCTTCCACAATTAAAACATGAAGATAAAATGGTCTTGGAACTCCAAGAAGCTCTCCAGCATATGCCCAACAATAAAGCTCCAGGTCCAGATGGTTACCCAGCAGAATTCTACAAAGAATTCTGGACAATGCTGGCACCCACTTTCTACAATATGATATTAGAAATAAGGGAAAAACAAAAAATACCTTCAAATATGAACCTAGCCAATATTACTCTACTATTTAAACCAGGTAAAGACCCGACACTTCCATCCAGTTACCGTCCAATTTCATTAATAAATGTAGATCTCAAAATAATTAGCAAAGCTTTGGACAGAAGAATAGAAAAAATAACCCCTCTAATAATACATCCTGACCAAACAGGCTTTATTAAAGGTAGACATTCCTCTACTAACATGCGTAGATTAATTAACATCATAGATTATTCTACTCTACATAATCTGGAATCCACAGTCATTTCTTTAGACGCAGAAAAAGCATTTGACCGAGTAAACTGGATAATTTTTTTTTTTTTTTTTTTTTTTAACTTGTCCTGTCCAGCATCATAGCAAGCAAAATGATAATCTGGTTGCTATATCGTGCTGATCAAATTTGCTCTGCCAAGGGGAGGCCTATGGGTAAGGCTCCTCTTGATAATGTGATTCATTCATTTATTTATTTACTTTGAATCACGGAATCTATGTAATCTTGCTGGACCTGACCGGAGGGGACAGAAAAAGATGGAAAATAGCAAAAAAGAGCAAAAGGGAAAGAAGAAAGGAGACAAAAAGATCACAGACAGAAGGAAAACGACCCTTCAATCCACACCATCACCAGACAACAAACTGTTACACCTGTACATGAACACACCAGAAAATTTCCTACAACTTTTACAAAAGCAGAAACACACACACACAGAAAAAAACAAACAACAAAAAAAAAAAAAAAAAAAAAAAAAAACAGGGCTGCCAGTCATTAAGAGTTTTTAAATAATAACCAAATCAAATCAAAAAGACATAACAGCGACCAGATACTAACTCACAGGAAAAATGCAAAATTTTTTTATTTTTTTTTTTTTTATAATGATCGCTTAGTACTAAAAACCCACTAGACAACTCAGTGACTGTGTCAGCATGCAGAGCATGAGAAACAAGGAGTGATCAGTGATGAAGTGTGGTGAGTGAGATCATGCAAATGTGACCTCGCCTCCACGGAGGCCAGAGGCAGACCAGGGCCTGGGCCGGGCCCTCAGCAGCAGACCCGGAGCACCAACCCATGCCACCCCACCACAAAGACGACTCCAGCCCCACCCGAAGGGCGGCAGAGGAGAGCCCCAGCAAGAGCCCCCCACGGTCCCGGGGCACAGGCCCCAGTGGGCCAAGATCAGCAGCCGCCGGCCCACCCAGGGCAGCCCAAGCGAAGGGCCCAAGCGAAGAGGCCACCCCCAAAGGCAGAGGGCCCGCAACATGCCTAGGAGGACCAGGCCCCCCCAGACAGCCACCCGGCGTAGGCCAGCACACACCCCGATGTTCCAGCGGCACACCCCGGGAACCAGGGTGCTATCGGCCCCCTCCCCCCACTCCCCATCTACTTCAACCTGCACCCCATATAACCCCACACTCACACCCTCCCCCGTGCCGCACCCACAATCACTCACCACCACACAATCACGCCACACACAACCCTCCCACCATGCCCCGTGGGGGACACCCCAGGCGGACCAGCGGACAGCTAGCCCCAACCCCCATAGAGCCAGCAGCCCACCAGCGCAGCCACCCCGGGACCCGGCCCCGGGGCAACCCCCCCTTCCCACCCCCAGCCACACACAGGAGGAGCAGGGGCGTAAGAGGTCCCCAATACCCTCCCCCTCCCCGCTCCTGACTGTTTATGTAGTGTGTGTTGTGTGCAATTAAAACTGAGGGACAGTGACTGCAATGAGCCGCGAGCCGGGCCACCTAAGTGGCCCCGCCCTCCATGCACCGCATGCCATGCCCCCCAGGTGTTTGTTTGTGTGTTGTGTTTCTTGTATTTTGGTGTCTCGGTGCAATTAAATCTGAGAGGCGAGCAGCCACGGGGTGCATCCAAGGAGACCACTGAATGGTCTCCTCCGTTCCACCCCGCATGGCTCCACGCCTCCCAACTCCCTACGTGTGTGTGTGTGTGTGAGACAGAGAGAGCGGGAAGTAAGAGGGGTCCGGGGATGTACGTCCAGAGGGAAGCAAACTTCCCTCTGGATGATGAGCCTTTAGTGGCATTAGGCACCCCTGCTCCCCAGGAGGCCCCCCAGGGCAAGACAGGCCAGGAGAGGCCGCCCCCCACGACCGTGCCATTCAGGGACCGCAGCCAGTGAGCCGCCACCCACCCCAGAAAGTTCCCACCCTCCCACACCCCTAAAGGGGAATGAGAGGATGGGGACAGCGGCAGACCCACGGCCCACCACCCCCAGGCCCGCCTAGGCCCCCCCCCCCACCAGTGCACTTAACCCCGCCCCAACCACCCACAGAAACACATGCACACACCTATTTCCTTGCACACTCCCACTCATCATAACTCACATATGCCCTCTCAGCCCCACCCAAAAAATGTAAACACTCGCACAGCATCCAACCCTCCCACTCTCACTCCCCAGACACACCCCCACTCATCCTAACACATGCATACGCACGCACACAAACATACCCCCCCATTCACACAAACATCCAAAGTATAGACACACACACACAACACACAAGCATTCCTGTCTCACACCCCAGCACCTCCCACTATAATCCCCCGAATCCCACTCAGCCCTCCTTCAAACCCCTACACCCCCCCTGCCCCCGGGCCATACCCTGGGTCCCAGGGTGTCAACCAGACACCAGGGCATGCACCAACCCACACCACGGCAGCACATCCGGGCAGGCCCAGACCCCAGGCACATACGGAACCCACCACCCCGGAGGGAGGAGGACCACCCCCGGGCACCAGAGCCCAGAACCCCCGCCCAGCCCGCCCCAGAATAGCCCGGCCACCCGGCTTAGGACCGACGCCCACCAACCCAGGCACCACCAGTGGCCTCACCCCCCGCCACGAGGCGACTCCAACAGCTGGCCCCCTCAGCCCCCAACGGGGCCAGACTCAGAGCCACCCCCACCGCAGAGCAGCCCGGTCCCGCATCACGGGCAACCACAAAAAACCCGCAACCACCAGTCACTCCCAGCCATTTCTCAAACCCCCATAGCAACGAGGTCACAGTCCTCCACCTACACTAAGTGATGGAACTAAGCACAGGGGACCAGAAGGAATGAGATTCAGCCGAATAGTTCTTTAAGGAGGAAGACATTGTCTCATTACTGATGTGGTCAACTAAAAGATTCCTAAACTGCTGAATACACAGATTTTTTTTTTTTTTCCAGTTCACAAGGACAGTTTTCTTTGCGATGCATAATGCTGTGCGTATCATGTGTGCAGAGTTAATTGCCATATTAATGTCACCCAAGTCACCTAGTAGACATAGTGCGGGGATTGTAGGAATATTACATTTAAACCATGTTGACATGTCCACACATACCTGAAGCCAGAACCTGCGGACAGGTGTGCAGGACTACAAGGCATGGAGGTAGTTGTCTGGTGTGTTTTCATTGCAGTGTGTGCAGATGTTTGATTGTGACAGACCCATCCTGAACATCCTTTGTCCTGTATAATGAGTTCTATGCAGAATTTTGAATTGTATTAGTTGCATATTTGAATTTTTAGTCATTTTAAAGGTGTTTAAACATATTTGTGACCATTTATCTTTATTAAAGTTACTGGATAAGTCACCCTCCCATTTTGAAGTTGGAAGGCAGATTGAGTCTTCTAGTTTGGATAATAGTCTATATGTTTTTGATAGCTTTGGGGCATTGAGATTCATGAATTCTGCCACCCTAATAGGTAGCTGTAAGTTTAATTGATTAGTGGTATATTTTTTACATATAATAGATTTAAGCTGGTGATATTCTAAAAATGTTTTGCTACTGATTCCATATTCTGAAGTGAGAATATTAAATGATAAGAAGTTTCCATTTTCTATTATATGTTCTAACTGTTTTATTCCTTTATTTTTCCATTGAGTAAAATTGATAAGCTTTTTGTTTTGCAGGATGTCAGGGTTGTTCCAGAGGGGTGTAAACTTACATGGAAAAAGTGAGGATTTGGTTATTTTTAGAAAATCCCACCAAGCCACTAAGGAGGAACTAATATTGATGCTTTTAAAACACTTATGTGTTTTGATGGTTGAGCTGATGAATGGCAGGTCAGAGATAAACACATCCTCACACAATGCGTGCTCTACATCTAACCATGTTTCATCCAGACTGCTAGGTTTAAGCCATTTGGAGATATACTGCAGCTTGTTAGCTAAGAAAACATGATTAAAGTCGGGTAGCTCCAATCCGCCTCTATCTTTAGTCTGTTGTAAAGTTTTTAGACTGATACGTGATGGCTTATTTTTCCATAAAAATTTAGATATATGTGAGTCCAGTGACTTAAACCAACTGGAGGATGGTTTAGTGGGTATCATTGAAAACAGGTAGTTTACTTTAGATAGAACCATCATTTTAACTCTGGCAACCCTCCCCATGAGTGATATGGGTAAGCGCCTCCACCGTGAGAGATCTTCCTCTATTGCTTTAAGTAGCTGGACATAATTTAGCTTTGTTAGTTCTGATAACCTGGGGTAAATGTTTATGCCTAGATATCTAATGTTTCCAGACTGTATTGTAGTATTGTGTATGTTTTGTAGGTCACCGTTGATGGGCATAATAATAGTCTTAGACCAGTTAATAGAGTAGTCAGATATTGATGAGAATGTCTTAATAAGTGTGATTTTCTGGGGGAGAGAAGTCGGTGAGTTCTGGAGAAAAAGTAATACGTCATCAGCATAAAGACTTATCTTGTGTTCTATATTTTTGGCATGGATTCCTTTAATCTCTTTATTTTGTCTTATGGCAGCAGCTAGGGGTTCAATAAAAATAGCAAAGAGTGATGGAGAAAGCGGGCAGCCCTGTCTGGTTCCTCTCTGCAAACAGAAGCTTGGAGAGGTTTGATCATTGGTCTTCACACATGCATTTGGGTTGTTATATAATATCTTTATCCAATCTATGAAAGATGACCCAAACCCAAATTTGTTTAACGTTGCAAATAAAAATTTCCAGTTTACTCGGTCAAACGCTTTTTCTGCGTCTAAAGAAATTACTGTGGATTCCAGATTATGTAGAGTAGAATAATCTATGATGTTAATTAATCTACGCATGTTAGTAGAGGAATGTCTACCTTTAATAAAGCCTGTTTGGTCAGGATGTATTATTAGAGGGGTTATTTTTTCTCTTCTTCTGGCCAAAGCTTTGCTAATTATTTTGAGATCTACATTTAGTAATGAAATTAGACAGTAACTGGATGGAAGTGTCGGGTCTTTACCTGGTTTTAATAGTAGAGTAATATTGGCTAGGTTCATATTTGAAGGTATTTTTTGTTTTTCCTTTATTTCTAATATCATATTGTAGAAAGTGGGTGCCAGCATTGTCCAGAATTCTTTGTAGAATTCTGCTGGGTAACCATCTGGACCCGGAGCTTTATTGTTGGGCATATGCTGGAGAGCTTCATGGAGTTCGCAGACTGAAAGGGGGGAATCCAAGACCATTTTATTTTCATGTTTTAATTTTGGAAGATTGATGTTACTAAGAAATTTATCAATATTGTCATCTGTTGTAGTTAGTTGTGATGTATATAATGTTTTATAGAATTCTTTGAAAGTGTTATTTATCTTGTCAGGGTCGTGGCTGATGTTTCCTTCTGGATCTCTGACAGAGGAGATTGTTGTTTTCTCCTTGTTTGTTTTTAACTGATAAGCCAGGAACCTTCCGGATTTGTTGCCATGCTCAAAATTCTCCAAACGAAGTCTTTGCACCAAGAATTGCGTCTTTTTATCTATTATTACATTAAGTTCAAGTTTAGCTTTCCTTATAGCATTTAGTGTGTGTTCTTCTGGGGAGACATGGTAAGCGTCCTCTAAGGATTTAATTCTGAGTTCTAACTCTGAAATTCTCAAAGTTTCCTTCTTTTTCTTATGAGAAGAAAAGGAAATTATTTTCCCTCTCATTACTGCTTTTCCTGCTTCCCAAAGAACACACGCTGAAGTTTCTGGCAAGTCCTTATTTTCTAGATATAAGGACCATTCTCTTTTAAAGTAGCTGATAAACTCAGGATTTTTAAGTAATGACGTATTAAATCTCCAGTTTCTAGTTGCTGGTTTATTGCTCTTACTTCTCAGAGTGAATGATACTGGTGCGTGATCACTAATGCTAATAGGATGGATTTTGATTTCTGACATGTCATTCATCAGCGAGCTGCTAGTTAAGGAATAATCTAATCTAGAATAGGAATGGTGAACTGAAGAGAAGAAGGTGTATTCTCTTAGTGTGGGATGGTGAGAGTGCCAAGCATCACAGAGACCAAAATCCTTCATGTACTGTTTTACAGTTTCTGAGGATTTCCAGACTCGATGAGCTCCTGTGGTACTTTTTTTCTCCAGTATAATGTTAAAATCACCTCCTACAATTAGTGTGTTATCTGAGTGACCATAGAGTGAGGTGAAGAGGGAGTGAAAGAAGGAGGGATCATCTACATTTGGACCAGATATATTTGCGATACATAACTTAACATTTTTAATGGATAATGTAATTATTATAAATCTGCCTTCTGGATCTATGATTGTATTATCTATATCAAAATTTAACCTTCTATTAATAAGAGTTGCTACTCCTCTCTGCCTAGAATTATAACAAGCTGAATACACGTGTGGAAACTGGGTTGTTGAGAGAAGATCTATTGTTGAGTTTGATAAATGAGTCCCTTGGAGTAATATTATATCTGCTTTCATTTCCTGCAAACGATTAAAAAATTTTAACCTCTTTTCCCCTGTGCCAGCTCCACGCACATTCCAAGTGACAAATGTGAGTTCATTCATGAACCAACCACAGAAATGAGGCTATATGCATATTACTGAAGCGTGTGTGCGTGCATCCCACTGCTTCTCTGTGTGCACGTGTATGTGCCTGTTGGTTGTGACAGGGATGTATGTGCACTTGTGCTGTTCTGTGTGTGTTCCTGTGAATCATGAAAAGTGCTGATGTGTATATAATATAATGACAAGTGTTACCGTTAACCGTTAAAGGGTCGGAGAGAAGAAGTGTAAAGAGTGAAAAGAGCGACAGTGCCAAAGAAAAAAAGTCATTTAAAAAACGCATCTGTGCTGAGAGCAGTGTAGTGGAGACGGGCAGTGGATTTACTGTTAACTAAACTGGAAATTTTTATTTGCAACGTTAAACAAATTTGGGTTTGGGTCATCTTTCATAGATTGGATAAAGATATTATATAACAACCCAAATGCATGTGTGAAGACCAATGATCAAACCTCTCCAAGCTTCTGTTTGCAAAGAGGCACCAGACAGGGCTGCCCGCTTTCTCCATCACTCTTTGCTATTTTTATTGAACCCCTAACTGCTGCCATAAGACAAAATAAAGAGATTAAAGGAATCCATGCCAAAAATATAGAACATAAGATAAGTCTTTATGCTGATCACGTATTACTTTTTCTCCAGAACTCACCGATGTCTCTCCCCCAGACAATCACACTTATTAACACATTCTCATCAATATCTGACTACTCTATTAACTGGTCTAAGACTATTATTATGCCCATCAACTGTGACCTACAAAACATACCCAAAACTACAATACAGTCTGGAAACGTTAGATATCTAGGCATAAACATTTCCCCCAGGTTATCAGAACTAACAAAGCTAAATTATGTCCAGCTACTTAAAGCAATAGAGGATGATCTCTCACGGTGGAGGCGCTTACCCATATCCTCATGGGGAGGGTTGCCAGAGTTAAAATGATGGTTCTATCTAAAGTAAACTACCTGTTTTCAATGATACCCACTAAACCATCCTCCAGTTGGTTTAAGTCACTGGACTCACACATATCTAAATTTTTATGGAAAAATAAGCTATCACGTATCAGTCTAAAAACTTTACAACAGACTAAAGATAGAGGCGGATTGGAGCTACCCGACTTTAATCATGTTTTCTTAGCTAACAAGCTGCAGTATATCTCCAAATGGCTTAAACCTAGCAGTCTGGATGAATCATGGTTAGATGTAGAGCAAGCATTGTGTTAGGATGTGTTTATCTCTGACCTGCCATTCATCAGCTCAACCATCAAAACACATAAGTGTTTTAAAAGCATCAATATCAGTTCCTCCTTAGTGGCTTGGTGGGATTTTCTAAAAATAACCAAATCCTCACTTTTTCCATGTAAGTTTACACCCCTCTGGAACAACCCTGACATCCTGCAAAACAAAAACTTATCAATTTTACTCAATGGAAAAATAAAGGAATAAAACAGTTAGAACATATAATAGAAAATGGAAACTTCTTATCATTTAATATTTTCACTTCACAATATGGAATCAGTAGCAAAACATTTTTAGAATATCACCAGCTTAAATCTATTATATGTAAAAAATATACAATTAATCAATTAAACTTACAGCTACCTATTAGGGTGGCAGAATTCATGAATCTCAATGCCCCAAAGCTATTTTCAAAAACATATAGACTATTATCTAAACTAGAAGACTCAATCTGCCTTCCAACTTCAAAATGGGAGGGTGACTTATCCAGTAACTTTAATAAAGATAAATGGTCACAAATATGTTTAAACACCTTTAAAATGACTAAAAATTCAAATATGCAACTAATACAATTCAAAATTCTGCATAGAACTCATTATACAGGACAAAGGATGTTCAGGATGGGTCTGTCACAATCAAACATCTGCACACACTGCAATGAAAACACACCAGACAACTACCTCCATGCCTGGGGCCTGGGGCCTGGGGGTGGTGGGCCGTGGGTCTGCCGCTGTCCCCATCCTCTCATTACCCGTTAGGGGTGTGGGAGGGTGGGTATTTTCTTGGGTGGGTGGCTGCTCACTGGCTGCAGTCCCTGAATGGCCCGTTCGTGGGGGGCGGCCTCTCCTGGCCTGTCTTGCCCTGTGGGGTTATATGGGGTGCAGATTGAAGTAGGTGGGGAGTGGGGGGAGGGGGCCGATAGCACCCTGGTTCCCGGGGTGTGCGGCTGGAACATCGGGGAGTGTGCTGGCCTACGCCGGGTGGCTGTCTGGGGGGGCCTGGTCCTCCTAGGCATGTTGCGGGCCCTCTGCCTTTGGGGGGTGGGGCGGCCGCCTCTGGGCTCTTGGGGCCCTGGGTCCTTCGCTTGGGCTGCCCTGGGTGGCCGGTCCCTGGCGGGGCCGGCGGCTGCTGATCTTGGCCCACTGGGGCCTGTGCCCCGGGACCGTGGGGGGCTCTTGCTGGGGCTCTCCTCTGCCGCCCTTCGGGTGGGGCTGGAGTCGTCTTTGTGGTGGGGTGGCTTGGGTTGGTGCTCCGGGTCTGCTGCTGAGGGCCCGGCCCAGGCCCTGGTCTGCCTCTGGCCTCCGTGGAGGCGAGGTCACATTTGCATGATCTCACTCACCACTCTTCATCACTGATCACTCCTTGTTTCTCATGCTCTGCATGCTGACACAGTCACTGAGTTGTCTAGTGGGTTTTTAATATAAGCGATAATTATTCAAATTTTTTTTTTGTATTTTTCCTGTGAGTTAGTACCTGGTCGCTGTTATGTCTTTTTGATTTGGTTATTATTTAAAAACTCTTAATGACTGACAGCCCTGTTTTTTTTATTTTTGTTTTGTTTTGTTTTTTTCTGTGTGTGTGTTTCTGTTTTTGTAAAAGTTGTAGGAAATGTTCTGGTGTGTTCATGTACAGGTGTAACAGTTTGTTGTCTGGTGATGGTGTGGATTGAAGGGTCGTTTCCTTCTGTCTGTGATCTTTTTGTCTCCTTTCTTCTTTCCCTTTTGCTCTTTTTGCTATTTTCCATCTTTTTCTGTCCCCTCCGGTCAGGTCCAGCAAGATTACATAGATTCCGTGATTCAAAGTAAATAAATAAATAAATTAATCCCATTATCAAGAGGAGCCTTACCCATAGGCCTCCCCTTGGCAGAGCAAATTTGTTCAGCACGATACAGCAACCAGATTATCATTTTGCTTGCTATGATGCTGGACAGGACAAGTTAAAAAAAATAAATAAATAAATAATAAAAAAAAAAAAAAACTGTTAACTGTTGCCAGCTAAAGACTGATGTCTTCTCTAGTTTTGAATTAAAGTTCTATCCATTCCAAAAGTCATTTAATGAGTGCCAAGAAATAAATTAGACTAAAATCTTTATAAATAAAGATAAACTTTTCGGTCAATTTAAGCAAAATTCCTGTGCTTACCTGTTGAGGAGAAACTTTGCCAGCTCTGCATCCGTCTTGAAATTAGTTTGGTCTCTCAGACTTCTCCACCTTTCAAAAATTCTCCAATATTGATCCTCGTTTTATTCCGTTTTTGGTTGTTTTGCTTTTTTAGCAGGATGCAGAGGCTTTTTGGGTTTTTCTGAAACTATTTCTGGTCCGCTTCTTTTACTAGCTTCCATACCTGCACACTGCTGCTCTTTTGCCGACATAAAATACCAAACGCTGCACTTTCCTACTTTCTTATTTGGCAGTCATGGGGAGTCACATATGATTGGTTACAGGGCTCCAGACTGCGACGAAATGGTCGCATTTTGCAACTAAAATGTGAGACAGTAACGAGTGAATTTTTCATCTACTCGCGCAATGGCGACCAATACATTTGCGGGTCTTTTTCTTGAAGTAGTTATAACTGAATTTATTTTGTCGCTGACAAACTTCTGCTCCCCTCTTCAGCCCAGTACATCACAGTAATACGCATATTAGCTGCTGATTTGCCGACTCAAACTAACTTATACGAGAAAAGGAGACGAACACCAACGAAGAAGACGACAGCCAATGTGCATGTGAGCAGGGACAAACGACCACTGTGATTGGCTTATGTGTGGAAAGAGGCGGGTTTTGGAGGAATTTATTATTCCTCAGTGTTGCCAACTTAGGACTTTATCGCCATATTTAGCGAGTTTTCATCGACTTTTTTTTAAAAAGCGACTAACGACAAATCTAGTGACTTTTTCTGGTATTATTGGGGACTTTTGGAGACTGACGTGAATGAACGATTACTCTTCCCAATGAGGAGCGGGTGCTGTGCAGACCCCTCCCCCGTCTAAAAGCACTTATACGAGGCCTGGTCCTCACACAGCAGCTTCCAGCTGCATTCATAGCAGACGATGTTCACCTCTGTTTCATGACCAGGCTGAAAATGAAACGTACAAAGCTGCTGCTGGATCATCCTGCGCTGGCTTACCATCAGAGTAATGTCTGTTAATGAAGAGTGTGGACAAAAATATTTTAAAAGTTAAGTGTTGTGACATGTTGCAGGCTCCTTATAGAAAAAACAAAATACACTTAAAAACTGAACTATAAAATAAAGAAAATATTAACATATTTATTTATTAATTTTGCTGTTCTAAACATTTTTAGGTTGTCTTTTTATTCATTTTTTTCTTTCCCACAACCTCCCTCTTTATGGCAGCATCCATTACAACTATATGTACCAGGCTGATTATGCTAATTAACGACTTTTAGGACAGCCAATAGCAACTTTTCTTACTGAGGAGTGGGAACAGTGGCTGGAGAGGAGCATCAGTCCCTGAAGCTGTTTATTACCAGGAACTACATGGACCAGTCAGACCATGTCCTGCGGGGGATGATGGGGACAACGTTGCCGCTCTGCTTCGACTACAAAGTGAAAATCAAATCAAATCATCAAATCTGATCTGATTTGATTTGACAAGTTCCATGTCTACTTGTTTTGTTGTGGTGTGACCAGCAAGATACAGTGAAAATGAGAGGAAATGTGAATATTTGCTTTGCAAGATGATTTCAGTGTGCGCCCCTAAATTTTCTGTTTGCGCGGCTAAAAATTTAAGTTAGGGGCCACCGTAACTCCTCGTAAAAGAAAGTTAGTCTGCAGCCCTGGGTGAAGGAACCAGGAAGTAGGAAAGAGCTACACAGTACACCCAAGTTATTCTGTCACGTAACTCTTACTTTGAAAAGGATAAAAACTTGAGACATTGTTGATGTAGGAGACAGATTGTTTATAGGGAAGCTTTATTTTATCCCTCGCAACAAATGAGAACATTTTAAATTATTTTTACAGAAAAAATCCTAATTATCCTACATTTAATCCTGGGCGATTTTAATATTCATGTCTGCTGTCCAATTAAGCCTTTAATTTGCTGCTGCCTATGCCGAGGCAAACTTCTGGACAGACTTCTGGCTTTAATGTCTGCTGACCAGCTACTTGATCATTTTAATAGTTCTTGTTCAAATATTCTCAACGCTGTAGCCCCTGTAGTGTCTGGAGTTACTCCAAGTGTTATGTTACAGGAAGTCCTTGTCATCTTATCAAGTTAAGACCGCTAAAACCAATTATTTGGTTAATATTATACTGATAAATTGTCAGAG
The DNA here is from genome assembly GCF_017639745.1 of Melanotaenia boesemani. Lineage (NCBI taxonomy): Eukaryota > Metazoa > Chordata > Actinopteri > Atheriniformes > Melanotaeniidae > Melanotaenia > Melanotaenia boesemani. The sequence continues at coordinate 32,414,780 of NC_055696.1, forward strand.
ACCTCGGGAGTTATTCAATACTATAAATTCTGTTATTGCTCCACCTGATGCTTCTGGTCTTGTGGGTTCTCCTGCAACTTGTGAAAGTTTTTTAAAAAAATTTTTTGTGGGCAAAGTTGCCGATATCAGGTCTCAAATTATTCCACCAACCCATAATCCATCCGTTTTCCAGTCTTTGACCACTTTGAACCAGTGTCTCTGCTCTGAACGGGTTGATAAGTTAAAGGCTACAATTTGTAGTCTAGACATCATGTCCTCCCGCATGGCTTTAAAAAAGTCAAATCTGGATCCTACGGTCCTGTCAAACTTTAGACTGATCTCAAAATTGCCTTTTCTTTCCAAGATGCTAGAGAAAGTTGTTTTTATCCAGCTTCAGACATTTTTAAATAATCATGGTCTTAACAGTGTTTACTAGTCTGATTTCAAAGCCCTACACAGCACAATTTGCACTTTTAAAGGTTTATAATGATCTTTTATATGCTACAGATTCTGGAGACTCTACTGTTTTAGTCCTTTTAGCTCTTAGTGCTGCTTCTGATACGGTCGAGCCAGCAGAGTCCCGTGTCTGCTTCACCACCGCTGTGTAAGGAGGGAGTTAACTTGCAGCTTTACCCACAGCGTTGGGAAAGTTCAAATTGTAAATGAACTAGTTCAAAGTTCAGTTCACACATTTTAAAATGAACTAGTTCAGTCCATATTTCATAATTCAATTTTTTTTAACTAAGTTCACAATTCTAAAAATGAACTTGTTCATAGTTCCCGATATGTTGCTGCTAGCTATTACCCTTAGAATACTGGCATTTTCCTATTGTTGCCACCCATTCAGTCCATGTCCTTTCACTCCTACAGTATAAAAACATGAGGAAAAACTTGCTTGAATACTTGTTTACTTTAAAACTTCACAAAAAAAAAGGTCCATTAGTTCTCTATGGTATGGAAAATAAAATAAATAAAACATAATGCCATGAAATGAGAGTAAGAGAGGTCAAAAAACTGTGTGGCTCTACTCCAGGCTTGCCTGACTGTGTTGTTTGATGAGGTCCCAGCCCCACCCTTGTTAGCCTGCCCAACCAATCAAATATGCAAATCATCTTAGAGCCACAATATCCTCTTCGAAGTTACAAAGTTATCCATGCACGTAATTAAATAAAGCATTTTTCTTGTTTTTAGCTTGAATTACAAAACACCTATATATGAAATAATCTGAAAACATGCATGAAATCTTTAACATAATAACTTTAACCATAACTTAACTAAAACTTGCATTTAGGCTCCTACAACTTGGATGGCATTTTTTAATGAGGAATTAATAAACTATCTGAGGTAGGAACCAGGCTGAGGTAGGAAACAAAGGATGTTCCTCAAAGTGCAACATTTAAAGTGCAAACATTTTAACATTATTCATCTTTTCAATAAGTCACTTTTCAATTTTTTGTGAATACTTTTTTTAAAAACAAAACAAAACAAAAAAAAGACATGCAAGACCATATGTCTGCATCTGTCAAGTTTATGACAGCTGAGGGTTCCTTTTCCACAAAGGCTGCAGGTCTCCGACAACATACTACAAAAGGTTTTCCATCAGCGGCTGGAGATGAAGCCAATGGAGCTGCTGCTACTGAACGCCGTTATTTAGTTTTGGGTGGTAAAGAATCTGCTTTAGCACACCTTTGCCAAGTCTTTAGATTGTTTTTAATGACTAACCTTGGAAGGCTAGCCAGGTGCTTTATTTCAACATGCTGCTTCAGGTTTGCTCTTGGCCTTGTTGATGTCTGGAGTTGCTTCTTGACACCAAAGGGCAGAGTTTACACAAAAAGTAAACTGAAGATGCTGTAGTAATCATTGAGGCAGAGGTGGTGCTGCTGCCATCATTGGATTTTGCCACCATGTTTCACAATTTGATGACGCATATGCAGTGTGACCCTGTGGTGGCTGGTGTTGCCAGATATGGTGTTTTTCACCTATATATTAAGGCCTGTTTACAATGTGTTTTAGCTGGGATTTTGCCTTGAAGGCTCCATGGAAATCTGGCTTTCTCTTGAACAAAGTTCAGCTGTGAGAGAACGCCGTTCACAAACGCCAGAATGAGTGCGCTCACAGAAGCGTTCATTAGGCAAAATACGAACGAGTTCATGAACGATCGTTCAGTGAGCTCATTCAGGCACAACACTGTTTACTCAGGAGTCGATGAGGAAAAATAACTGGTTTTGTTGTACTGAACGCTCCTGTATTTATTTCTCCTGGCATATCAGCTGCTGTATAAATGCAGCCAGCTCAGGTTCAATCTCCCTGACCCACTTTCTCATCTTTCTAGGCCAGGGGTGCCCAGAATTGATCCTCATAGGCCTCTGTTCTGGATGGTTCTTGCTGTAAAACACCTGAACTAGATTAATGGATCAGCATGCTTTGGTAGAATTTGACAGTAAGCTGTTGAGGAAAGCCATTTGATTTGAATCATGTGTGTTGGAGCCAAGAAACATCTAAAACCAGAATGATTGTGGCCCCCAAGGACTAAAGTTGGACACCCCTGATCTAGGCCTACTGCACAATAAAGGACACTAGAGCCCACAGAATGTTAAAAATAAAAGAAAACAAAATAAAAAAAACTCTTGCTTGGAATGCACATTATACAATAACATCTCACACACGTTTTACAAGTTCCCTTTGGAAATAAAGTATTTTTCATTTCATTACTGATGACATGATGGCACGATTAATCGATTTTGATTGGCCTGACTAGTTGACTTGAAAAATCGTCTAAAATGCCCATCCCCTGTCTGTACAGTCATTTTTTTACTTGAAGACCACAGCTGATGGAAACCTTTTTTCTTCTTTCTTAATGACACAGTATCACATTTGAACCAGATTATTCTCCTTCTCTGCAGCTGGTGATAATCAGGATGGCAAACTGTAATGAAAAGGTTTGTGGGTTTGAATACTAAACTGATATTGATGTACACACACACACACACACACACACAGAGACTGTGCGTGTGTGTGTGTGAGGCTAATACTTCCTCATGTGAATGAGTTAATATTGTTAAAGCTGCAGGCCATCTCCTAGCAGAAACAATCTTTTTGATATTCCTTCCACGCACATACAACTGCTTTCCCTGGACTTCTCAGTCAGCAGAATTTTTAATGAATTGCACAAAAGCCAGTTTACTATCCGTGCATGCACACGTGCATACAAACAGACATAAAACCAACTTTTGTGCAAAACAGAAATGCCTTTAGGAAAGAATGAATGAGGCTGTTGCAAATGCAGAGAACTAATGTCTCCCCATGAATTAATTTTTCTTCATTCTTAATTATGACAATGTCCCACAACTTAATGTGAAACAAAGTGTGTGTGTGTGTGTGTGTGTGTGTGCGTGTGTGTGTGTGTGTGTGTGTGTGTGTGTGTGTGTGTGTGTGTGTGTGTGTGTGTGTGTGTGTGTGTGTGTGTGTGTGTGTTTGTATGGTGGTATGGGGTGGTGTGTACAGTACAAAAGGTAACCAACTATGCCACCGAGGGATTTCAACCTGAAAAGCAGTCATATTCACTATGAAGATGGTCTCAGGTTCTTAAAACATACCACAGGCTGGAGAGATGTTAATATATAAAAATATTAGGACTGTCAAATTATTCACATATTTAACCAGATTATTTACAACTTTCAAATGAATTAATCATGATTAATCACAACTTACAAATTAATCATGGTTAACATTAATCAAATTTCAAACGATTATGCCTGAAATTTGCCCATTTTTACTGTATTGTATCAAAAGAACGAGCCAATGCTTGCAAATATTTACTGTTAACTGACCTTCACCTGGGTAAACGTCAGATGTCCAAGGGTCAGTAAATGCAGCATGTAATAATATTACATAAAATAAAAAATTAAAAAAAAAAAAAAAAAAAATGCAGCATGTAATGTACTTGTATATGTTGTTCTAAACCATCTTTACCATGTTCTAGATCATAATTCAGAATTCATACATCATCATCTCACCAATCGTCTCCATGGTGATAATTTCTGTCATAAAACCACCAGATGTGACGACTGAAGTTAAACAGCCGACATCGAAGAAAAAACTCTGATAAAACTGATGATCTGGATAAAAACACATTTTTCCTTTTATCATTGAAGTTTGAGTGTTTGTGCAGAAGTGATAAAAGTCCTACAGCAGCACCACCCAAAGTAACACCTGCTGATAAACTAGATCTTTGGTTGTTTGTTTTACAAGTTTTTCTTCAATTTTTTACATTAGGTGATCACTTTAGTTGTAATAATTAGTTCAGTGTTTCATAAAATCTAGAATTAAAAAAAGGTCTCATTTGTCACTTTTCTAGACTCAACCCTGCATAACTGAAGCAGAAACCCTGGCTGGCACCAGCCAACTACCGTGTTAGAGAAAGGTCTTGCCAAAAACAATAATTTGGGCTAAATATGTGCCATGTAAACCATGAGTCATTAGTTTCTTCCTTCTCAGCTGAACAATAAACAAATGCAACAAGAGAGAAAAGCCGATCAGCTGATCACCAACAGCCGTGATTCATGGAACAATATGAGAGAAGGAGAAGGAGAGGAATAAAGAGAAATATTGACGCATAGTATCAGGATCTTTGGTGTCAAAGAAGGGATTGAAGGAGGCAATGCGCTGAGCTTTTTTGAAACCTGGCTGCCCAAACTTCTTCATGGAAACCAAGAAAGGCATAATCCGGCTGGACAGGTGCCACAGGGGTCTCAATCGACTGAAATCCGGGATGCCCCGTGTAGTCGTCATGAAGCTTCCACATATGGCATAAAATGAAGATATTAGTGCTTGGTGTGAAACAGAAGCTCGAGTATGAAGGGGCCACCAATATGACGTGTGCCAGAAGCTGATTTCCAAGAACATCAGGTTCAGGATGCAATACCCAGCGACCTTCTGCTTCACCTACAACCTACAACAAGGATTTCTCCTTCGACTCAGCTGAGGAGGCTGCGTATGTTATCGGTGGAATGGATTTGGTTCTGTGAGTACTGTTACGAGTTACAGCAGTGTAAGCTGATCGGGGTGGTTTGGTGCACAAGTAAATCCAAATAACGTTGTGTTTAATGTTGAGGTGTTCTGTTAAGTTGAATCTATATGCCAGCCCATGCGTACAGCACCCTATGGGCTGCAACACACGACTTTGAGTTGTAATGGCTGCACATAAGGTGACTTTATTGTGGAGGTTCGAGTTGAGAGCGAGTGGGCGTCATGATGGCCGCGTTTAACATCGAACACCTGTGGACAATGGTCAAGTGTGCTCACAATGAGCGTTGTTTCTTTCCAGCTCCAAGGGACCCTTTGCTTTATATCCCTAAGAGGACTGTTTATGTTGTGTCCAAAGGGACATGTTCATTTCAGTGGAGTGTGTTCAATGACAAGTACATGTTAATAGTACTTGTGTTGTTTAAAGATAACTTTAATGAGAGTGAGTTAAGTCTGTGCCCCATTTTTTCAATTTTATTTTATTTTTATCTCCCTTATCTCAGTTCTCTTTATTTTTTTCTACGTTTGCACCCTTGTACTATTTCTTTTATGTACCTTGCTCCAACACTAGATACAATTATAGTCAGTCATCTAACTGGGTAGAATGAAATGCCTCTGCGATGTCTGCAACATTCAGTATACTTGCAAGAGACTTCAACTGTGTTATGAACATTGAGGTGGACCAAAGCCCCCTGACTAAAGTCACGTCTAAAATGAAGGAGCCCACTAGAGAGTTATGTGTTGGCTTACAGTTGTTTGATGCTTAGAGAATTGTCCACCCTAGAGGGACACATTACACCTTGTTCTAACATCCACACCAAAGTTTTTGCCGAATAGATTTTTTTTTTTTTTGTCTCAAGGATGGTTTTAGATAAAGTGGAGGAATGGGCTATAGGTACCAGTCTGCTTTCAGACCATGAAGATACGTCCATTATCATCTCAAAAAGTTCTGGGGTAAGACCTACAAGAAATAAAAACTTTCTCCTCCTCATGTTGTTATGACAGTGAAACTGATTTGTGCCTCATGAATAAGGTTTTTTGAGGAGATGCATGATAAAGGACTGGATCTGACTCCAGGTGACAAAGTCACTGACCAGATTCCTGTACTCGTCCTCTCCATCATCCCTGATACACCCAACGATGGCTGTGTCATCTGCAAACTTCTGGATGTGACACAGCTCTGAGTTGTAACAGAAGTCTGTAGAGGTAGAGGTGTAGAATGTGAAGAGGAGGGGGGCCAGCACCGTCCCCTGGGGTGCTCCTGTGCTGCTAATAACAGTGTCAGATGTGATGTCCTTTAGCCTGACGTACTGCGGTCTCTCTGTGAGATAGTTACCAATCCAGGACACCAAGCAGGGGTCCACCTGCATCTCCCTCAGTTTGTCCAGAAGCTTCAGGGGCTGGACTGTATTGAAGGCACTTGAAAAATCCAAGAAGAGGATCCTCACTGTGCCCCTCCCCTTATCCAGATGTACTTGGATACGGTGTAGGAGGTAGATAATAGCATCCTCCACACCCACACCTGCGCGATAGGCAAACTGTAGGGGGTCCTGGGCCTGTTGCACTTGGGGCTTGAGGAGATTGAGGATGAGCCCCTCCATCATCTTCATCAGCTGGGATGTAAGTGCCACCGGTCTGTAATCGTTCAGGTCACCAGGGCTGTTTTTCTTTGGAACTGGAACAATACAGGATGTTTTCCACAGGGTAGGCACTTTCCCCAGCTATAGACTGTGGTTGAAGACATGCTGGAGTGGTTCCCCCAGTTCAGCAGCACAGGTCCTAAGCAGACGAGGAGGCACTCCGTCAGGGCCTGCTGCTTTCCATGGGTGGAGCTTCCTCAGTTCTCCCCTCACCTGTTCTGCTGTTATGTGTGGAGGGTGTTGAGATGGGGGGAGGGGTAAAGGTTGACAGGGGGCTGCACAGGGGATGAAGTCAGGGAGGTTGTGTACTGCAGTGGGGGAGGGGGGACAGTGGGCTGGTCAAAGCGGTTAAAGAAGATGTTCAGCCTGTTTGCTTCTTCCACTGTCCCCCCCGCTGTTATGGCCTTTGATCTGAAGCCTGTGATGGTGTTGACACCATCCCAGACCTCCTTCATACGGCTCTCACTCAGTTTATCCTCCACCTTCCTTCTGTAGGTGTCTCTTGCCACCTTTTACTCTTTATTGTAAATATTTTACACATTTTCTATTTATTTGTGGACATTGTCACTGTTGCTCTGTCAAGTGAAGTTGGCTATCAGAAATTGTGACCTACATCACTCCTGTTATAGTCTGGACTCTTCTAACATAATATCCGATATTGTGGGCAGCTGTGAGAGAATCAGGGGGGCTTCATAACAGGAGAAGGACCAGCCCAAATAAGCAGCTACAGTCAGAAAAACCAATCTCTTGATGCAAAAGGCAGAAGCAAGTATCTTCTATGCAAAACACAGACTGTTAGAAATGGGTGACAAATCAGGGTGACTACTTGTACGCTTAGCAGCTGCATGACATTTGGGCTATCTCCTCCTTAAAGGACGAAACTGTGAAAAATCATTATGAGACCAAAATATTGGTGGAGATAATGAAGAACTTTTATGAAAAACTCTGTACCTCAGAATCCTCTACATCATCACATTGTATACAGTGTTTTTTAGGAACGCTTAGGCTCCCCTTCTTATCAGAAGCAGATAAATCCGCACTAGGATGACCAATAGCCAGTGAAGAGATAAAAAGTGCAGTCAAGTCCCTACAGAAAGGAAAATCCCCGGGACCAGATGGTAATGGTCCAGAATTTTATCAAAATTATCAAACTCAATAGACGGACCTCTGCTAAAGATATACCTTCATTCAACAGACAAAGGCTCCCTACCATATTCTTTATGTGCTGCCAATATATCTTTCATTCTTAAAAATGGAAAACCCCCTGACGAGTTCAGCTCATACCGCCCTATCAGTCTGATGAATGTTGACAGTAAAATCTTTTCAAAAATATTAGCGAAAAGACCTGAGAATTACTTGCCACTCATAATCAGATCTAACCAGACTGGCTTTATTCAAAACAGAAACCCATATACCAATATGAGGAAATTACTTTATTTAACACACAAACACTAATCAGGCACAGGGGCTGGTCATCTCACTTGATGCCAAAAAGGCATTGGATTGTGTGGAATGGCCTTATTTATTTTCCATCATGGAAAAATTCAGACTTGGAGAGGAGTTTATTAAGTTCATTAGGCTTATATATTTTCACCCAGAGCAAGTGTACTTGTAAATGGTGTAAAATCACCAGAGTTCAAATTGGGAAGATCCACTCAGCAAGGGAACCTTCTGTACCCTCTTATTTTTGTATTGGCCACTGAACCACCGGCAGAGGCTATTAGAAGTCAAAACATCATAACAGGTTTCAAAATTAAATCCACATCATACAAAATTGCGTTATATGCTGATGATAATAATAATGGATTAGATTTATATAGCGCTTTTCAAGGCACCCAAAGCGCTTTACATTGTGTGAATCCATTATTCATCCACTCCTCACTCATACCTGGTGATGGTAAGCTACGTGTGTAGCCACAGCTGCCCTGGGGCAAGCTGACGGAAACGTGGCTGCCAGTCTGCGCCTACGGCCTCTCCGACCATCACCGAACATTCATCCACACATTCATACACCAGCGATGCCAACACTGGAGGCAAGGAGGGTTAAGTGTCTTGCCCAAGGACACAACAACAGATGACTGCGGGAGCGGGAATCGAACCGCCGACCTTCCGATCATTGGACGACCTGCTCTACCGCCTGAGCCACTGCCGCTGATGTGCTTTTTTTTCTTACCAGTCCAGATGATTCTATACCAGCTTTAACGTCTGTCATTCAGACCTTTGGATCGTTTTTGGGAGATTAATTTTAGTAAATCAATGGCCATGCCAATTGGATACAGTCGTGACTTGCCAAACATACCGACCTACCTCAGGATTCTCATATTTGGGTATTTCTGTATCCCAGAATTTATCGAGACAAAATTTCAACCATGTACATAAAGATATCAAAAGTGGTCTTAACAGGTGGATGAATTTGCCAGTTTCTTCGATGGGCAGAAATAATTTGTTAAAATTGAATGTTCTATCTCGACTGCTCTATCCCATGCAGATGTTGCTTCTGTACATCTCTAAAAAAGTTAGTAAGAGAGGTTGAAAGGGATTTCTCAAAGTTCATTTGGCAAAAGAAGAAACCCAGGTTAAGTATGAAAACTTTACAACTCCCAAAAGACAGATGTCTAGCACTTCCTATATATTATACAATTGGGCCTGTCATAGCAGATTTATATATAAATGGGTTCAGTGCTATCTAAAGGGGTTGGAGGACCCACTTGAGTCCTGGGCTTGTGTCCCATTTGGATTACTAGGGGAACTCACTAGTAAAAAAAAAAAAAAAACTAAAACTAATCTGCCCCTCCCAAAGTAAGGGACAACCCAATACTTTACAGCTTCATTAAGATCTGGCAGGACATGCATAGGTTTGTAGGTACAAAGATGCCCTTTCCTATCTGACCCCACTTATGGATAACAGGGACTTTTTACCTGGTCTTGAAAATTCTGTATTCTGGTATTGGCTGAAGAGGGGAATGAGAGTTGTGGGAGATTTGTTTGACGATAACAACATCCTCATGTCTTTTCTACAACCACAAAACAGATTTGGACTTCCTCAAAAAGACTTTTTACCTATCCTATCTTCAAGTCCGTCACTTTATTAATACAAATCTCAGGCCAACGCAATCATAGACACTGAAGGGACCAATTGACAAGTTCATAATTAATTTTACATCGAACAAAGGTCATATTACATACTTTTATAATAGCCTTCAGAGTTGTAACCAACACAATGTTTATGGGCTTCTTAAGCGATTGGAGAAGGACCTCCAAAGTGTATATGATGAAGATTCTTGGGAAGGATGTATTCGGACCACCCACTCTCTGGTTCTCAGCAATATATGTAAAGAGTCACAATATAAAATACTTCATAGACAGCACAGGACACCTCATGTTATGAACAAAATTGACTCTAGTAGATCACCAATTTGCCTTAAATGTAAATTAACAATTGGGACTTATACATTGCTATTGGAGCTGTCCAAAAATATCAAAGTTCAGGTCATGTGTACAGCAATATTTAAAAATAGGATATGTAAAGATCCAGGCCAGTTTCTACTTGGGCTGCCATGGATGTGAAAAAATAAAATGTGAAAATGTGAAAAAATAAAACAAAACACACATAGGTCCAAAAATAAAGTTGGCGATGGGACAAAGAAGGGGAAATCGCATTTGGGCTGAGGCTTACCATGCGGACATTTAGTAGTGCACACAGCATCCAGCAGAGCAGTCAGTTTCTACACCACAGCAGCAAGCTGCGCTGCTGGAGAAGGCTGGCACTTTACCGACAACACGCCAAGACAAAAGACTTGCCAAACCGAAGCCACCACAGGAGATGGAAGGAAGACAGCCCGGCTGGCCAAACACATCTACTTTTTAAGAGACACATGGCCCACTAATCACTGTTGTTGTCAAGACTGGCATAGTGCCATGTAGTGGCCAGGAGAGAGACAACATCTGGCCACATCTACTCCCCACTGGCACTAACACCAAGGCCTGAGGACAGAAAATCGGGGCAGATTATAAGCCTCACCAGCAGCATTGCCCAGATGGCCATTAGACCAAGAAAGATAATGGACATTGGGGGCAAGCTGTAGAACGAGCTGTTCTTCGCAAACTTTGAAAAGTGTTACTCGACTGGTCAGCCGGGAACAGTGAAACTGGTCAAGACGTCTTGGGGATGAGTCTGACCTGCTGGCCAGTTCTCAGCTGTAGAGGTGGTGGCACTGAGGGAGGTGTGGTGCCTGAGACACTTGGAACAGCTGCCAGCTGTGGAACAGGTGCCACAGTAACCAGAAGAGGCAGATCATCATCACTGGATGATCATCACCCTCTTCCACTGTGATCTCTCAAGTACACCTGCTGGCCCACTGACAAAGGTGCATCTCGCACCTATCGTTCATGCCATTCTTTTCGTTGCTCAGCAGCCACCAACAACCACTCAGGGGCCCCCTCAAAAACATCTTAGAGTCTGGCTTGGTGTTCAGTGTTGGAATCACCCCGATTCCCCCAAGTCCGTTGATGGAGAAAAACCACTTGAGATCAATTCCAATTTCAGGATATTTATTTAAAAGCAAAGAGATTACATGAGCATTTCCCCGCAGATAAAAATCTGGAGACTCCACTAGGCAGAAAGCAAGCACTGTGAAAATCAGTAAGAGTCTGAGTCTATTTTTCCATAACTCTGTTTCTTATACGCTATGCCTCTCCCTAAAGCCAGTTCAGCCCAGTTCAGACTGTGTGTATGTGCTGTTCTTTCTGCAAGTTGAACCTCCCCCCCATTGTCAGATAACGGGCAAGCAGAGGGGCTCAGGTGTTACTCCCTCCTCCTCTTTCCACGGGTGTATGTACAGCCCGTCTGTGTCAGCTTGACTGTTATCTCTTGTTTTCCAACTCCAGCCACATCAACTCCCTACACCCTGTCTATGAGAAACTGTCTATGGGAAACTACTATTGCTGACTCTTACTGTGTGTTCTTCGACCATGAATATACTGAAAACGATATAAGAACATTATTACTCTTGAAACAATCTCACAATTTTATAAGAACATCATTATTGTTGAAACAATATCGCATCAGCCACCCAGTCTTGTACCTTGCCTGGCACTGGATCAGGTACTTGATCCAGCAGAAAGTCGGCCGGGAGCCGGGGCTCCTGTCCAAACATAAGATAGAAGGGGCACTTGCCTGTACCCTGGTAAGGGGTCTTGTTATAACAGAAAAGCACCTGGGGCAACCAGGCAGCCCAGTTACATTGTGATGATGGAATAGTATGAAGGAGGTTGTTAATAGTTTGGTTGCACAGCTCGCACTGACAGTTAACAGCAGGGTGGTATGGGGTGGTGCAGGACTTCGCAACCCCATACAGGAGGCAGAACTGGTGAATCAGCGAACTTTCAAAGCTCCTCCCTTGGTCCGAGGGAAGGCAGCCTGGAGCAACAAATTTTTAAAACCACTCATTTATCAACACCTGGGCCACAGTGGAGGCCTGTTGATCTCGTGCAGGGACAGCTATAATTAATTTACTGAACACGTCAGTCATGCAGGACGTTTTCATATCCATTTAGAGAAGGCTGTCATTGGGTTGGGAAAAGGGGGCAAATGGCCCATAAAACTATGGGATCCATGCTCAGAGCTCTTTGTAACTTGGCAACACTCACATTCCAAAATCCACTGTATTATGTCTGAAGGTATTCCTGGCCAATAACAATGCTGCTGGACCAAATCAATTGTATGGTCGATGCCTTGGTGGCCATGTTTCTGGTGCAACAGGTGTAATGTCTTCTGCTTCAGAGCTGCAGGTAAGAGAAGGCTGTCATTGGGTTGGGAAGCGAGCAAAAGGCCCATAAAACTATGGGATCCATGCTTTGGGGCCTTAGCAACTTACATCTGCACGCTTTTAAAAAAATCTGAAAGTAGAAGTGCGCAGCATTTCCTTTTTGCGTTGCAGACACCACCTGTACTTTGCTTTGCTAAACAGTTTTATAAATGAGGCCCCTGTTATCATCAGAAAACTCATCCTCTCTTGTTTGAGCACTTTGTGTATATTCTAAACTCGCTCAAAATTACAAATTGTAATCCATTATAACTGTCAAATAAAAAATTTAACAACTTATTTACTCAATGTTTTATTCAGATATGTTTCAGTGCATTGTAATGCAGAACAATGAATAAAAAATGAAAAATGGCACAGTAACTTCTCTTTACACGGGATCTTTACAGTTATTGTAATAGTGGCATTAAAGCTTAACAGATAGGTAGATAAATCAATCCAGAGGGAAATTCAAGTGTGCAACAGCTACATAAATAATTAACTAAAAGGCAAGTTAGAATAAAAACCTCACAAAAACAAGTCTGAACTGAAAGGAAAGTTAGGTGCATCTTGCACTTGTAATCTTGGTCAAGTGTCTGAGTGTTAAGTTCTTCCCATTCAACCTAAGAGTGGTGAGTAGGGGGGCAGGCAATATTTATAAAAGCAACCTTGGGAGCGTGTATTTTCTTGCTTTTCATTTGCAAATCACCTACTGCTGTTTTGTGGTGTTTTGTTCTGTTACCATTATGTTTAGCTTATCTTTGGTTGTAGTTTCCTATTCTTTTTCTGTATAAGCTAATTAATTTGGCTTTTTTCAATCCGTTGTGGTTTTAACTTGTGCTTTTCTTTTAGACTGCTGAGAGCCATAAGGTGGATAGGCTAGGCACTCATGGTTGGGAATCCCCACTTTGTACATGGTTTGGCACACTGGGTACACGGGGGCTCCACGGTTAAATTTGCAGTGAGATTTGTAGTATTCACAAGGTGAGAGTGGTGGCACACCTGGGCACTCCTCCCTGTAGGCCCTCATTTTAAATAAAGCATTAATAAGTTTCTTAAATCTCTTCATTAATGACAATACTACCCATCATACTATACCACTTTGCCACACAATCAATCTAAAAAAAAACAAAAAAAACAAAAGAAACAAACAAAAGCCTTTTGATAGCCTTTGATGTCTCGATTGGTGGAGCTACTGTTCCTTGCTTAATTGACACTGGTTCTATGGTGTCCACTGTTACTGAAAATTTCTTTTTGGAACAGTTTCCACCTTGGGGCCATGATCACCTTAAGTCGTGTCACTGGCTACAGCTGCGAGTTGCTAATGGCCTAGCCCAGGGCTACTCAATTCGGTCCTACGAGGGCAGCAATCCAGCAGGTTTTCCATGTATCCCTGCACCAACACACCTGTGTCAAATTAGGTGGCTCTAACAGCCAATCAGGTTCTACACAATGACTCATTAATTTGACTCAGGTGTGTTGGTACAGGGATTCATGGAAAACCTGCTGGATTGTGGCCCTCGTAGGACCGAATTGAGTAGCCCTGGCCTAGCCATTCTATATATCGGCCATTTACAGTTTGACGTTGAACTGAGTGGCAAAGTAATGCCTCACTGTGGGATCCTTGTAGTTAAAGATCCCCATGATGCTGTTCCTTCCGTTCCAGGAGTTCTGGCAATTAATATGATTTGCTGGTGTTGCCAAGAACTCATTGGCACATTCTCTTTTTGTGTTTTGCAGGCTCCAGGTCCAGGTTTTTCAGCCTTGCAGAGGTGCCACCAGTCTGCCAGCCAGGTTCCAGGGGGCCCCATGGATACTGTGAGGGTCTGGAGCAAGCTGTGCACATAACTGGAGGGGTGATGAAGCTGGTTGCCAGTACCTGCCCTGAATGGCTCTCTGGTCAAAGTGCACTGTTTGAGGCCTCCATAGCTGGCTTACCAGCTGGGCTGACATCATCCCTGTGTCTTTTGCAGGTCTTCCAGGGCACAATGTATGTTCCTGTGGTAGACGTTGGGACAACTGAGGCCCTTAGTTACCCGTAGCACCCAAGGGGTTGTTGAAGTTGTCCACCTGCCTGCGGTTATGACCACAATGGGGTCCAAGTTGGCAGCAGTTTCCTCTCAAACTGATGCCACCTCAGTGCTAGATAGGATAGTCTCTTGACCTGTCAGCATTGACTGAGCTGGAGCAGACAGGAATGAAGTCTTTGTTATGTCAGTACCACACTGTCTTTTATGACTTTGATCTGGGCTCCTCTCTCATGACATACCTTTGCTGGATAAGTCCCAGTCAGGCAGAGGTATCAACATATTCCTCCATCAGAATATGAAGCTGTGAAGGCTCACATCAACTTCTTGAATCTCAGGTCATTGCAAAGAGCAGTAGTCTCTACAAGTGCAAACTCCTAGCATATTGAAGAAGGATGGGAGTTTACGCTTGTGTGTCGACCACAACCTCCTTAACAGCAAAACCAGGTAAAACACCTTTCCCATGCCTTGTATTGAGGAGAGCTTGGATGCACTCTTTGGGGCCTGTTGGTTCTCAACGCTCAATTTGGCCAGGTTCCTGTGTCGGAGCAGGACCGACCCAAAACTGCTTTCTGTACTCCTTTCAGTCTTTTCGAGTTTAATCGCATGCCTTTTGGATTGTATAATGCTCCAAGCACTGTCCAGCGGCTGATGCAGAGGATGTTTAGAGACCAGCAAAATCAATATGTGCTGTTGTATCTTTACAACATTGTTGTCTACTCGTCCTTTGTTGAACAACACCTGCAGCGGCTGGAAATGGTGCTTGGTCTAGTCTAAGCAGAGGGTTTAAAGGCGATGCTTGAAACGTGCACATTTTTCCAACAAGAGGCTATTTGGGGCATGTAGTTTTGAGCTGGAGAGTCTCCACTGACGCCAAGAAAATTGAGGCTGTGGCTAACTGGCAACGCCCCAGTTGCACCTCTGAGCTGTTCTCCATTTTGAGTTTCACTATGTAATATTGAAGCTTCATTGAGGCCTTTTTCTCAGTTGGCAGGTCCTCTGCATCAGTTGGCTGCTCAGCTGGGAGGTACCAATGCCAAGACGAGGCCAGGTCAGGCTCTGGGTGATGCGTGGATGCCTGTGTGAGGAGAGCTTTGAGGCCTTGAAGTTAAAATTGATATCTGCCCCAGTGCAAACCTATGCACACTTCTCACGCCTTTTTATTTTGGAGACTGACACAAGCCATAGTGGTCTTGGAGCTGTCCTTCACAGGAGACTGACAACTGTGTGAGACCGGTGCCCTATGCCAGCAAAGGGTTGTGGCCCATGGAGCGTAACATGTTGAATTACAGCACCGTAGAACTGGAATTTCTTGGGCTCAAGTGGACCATGACAGAAGTTCCAGGAATTCCTGTTGGGGCATAAGTGTACAGTGTTCACTGACAACATCTTGTTAAGCCACCAGCAGTCAGCTAAACTGGGTGCCACTGAGGAGCGTTGGGCTGCCCAGCTTGCTGCCTTTGCTTTTAATAAGTGTTGTTCGGGCTGTATCAACTGCAGTGCTGATGCCCTTTAATGGCAGTGTATGCCTGCTTCCCAGGTGGTAGCAGATTTCTTGCCCAGCACTTTGGTCCCCATTGGCCTTCAGCAAGTCCCACATTCATGCCCTATGGCGCCAGCTACTCAATCTGTGGCTTCCTTCCCAATCTGCCACCAATCTCTGTTGCTTACAGGAGGATGAGCCCCTCCTGAAGGAGGTGCTACCATTTTGGTAAAAGAAGGCTCCCCCTACCTTTGTTGAAGGGCAGAAACACTCAAAGTAATCAAAAGCGCTTATACACCAATGGGACTGCCTGGTGAAGGAAGATTAGCAACCACAGTTGTGGAAGCTAATGGGGATCCAAACAAAATAAACAAATAAATAAACAAATAGGGTTATTTTCTGCCAGATCTTTTGGATTTGGGTGGGGGGGAGACAACAACTGCACCAGGAACAACAACTGATTTGGTCCAGCAGCATTGTTATTGGCCAGGAATGTCTTCGGACATAATACAGTGGATTTTGGTATGTGAGCATTGCCAAGTTGCTAAGGCCCCTGATCAGAATCAGCTCTAAAGCAGGCGCACATGAGAGAACGCCTTGCCACGCCCACATGGTGACTATAAATGGTCAGGTGGATGCCCGTAATAAATATTCATCACATCATTTGCATGATGACTTGGGAGTGAAAAGCAGGAAAGAAGTGAGATTTTTCAGGGTGTGAGGTAGAGATCTTGATGGAACACATTGACAAATGTAAAACTGTTTAATTGTGGGCATTACTTGTGTCAGAAAGGCAGAATAATGGCAACAGGTGGCAGATGCTGTCATCACAGTGTCAGAAGACAAGACACGCCAGAGGCATCAGAACATACCGTGGATATCTTAGTCAATAGGGCATCCATCTGTCATGTGGGAAATTGGAGTTCGAATCCTAGAGGGGGGAACCCGCTTTGAAGAAAAGCATCTGCTAAATGACAGTACTGATGCTGGTAATTTAGTTTTTTAAACTTGTCCTGTCCAGCATCATAGCAAGCAAAATGATAATCTGGTTGCTGTATCGTCCTGAACAAATTTGCTCTGCCAAGGGGAGGTTATTGGGTATAAGGCTTGATAATCTGATTAATTTATTTATTTACTTTGAATCACGGAATCTATAATCTTGCTGGACCTGACCGGAGGGGACAGAAAAGGATGGAAAATAGCAAAAAGAAACAAAAGGGAAAGAAGAAAGGAAACAAAAACATCACAGACAGAAGCAACGACCCTTCAATCCACACCATCACCAGACAACAAACTGTTACACTTGCACATGAACACACCAGAAAATTTCCTACAACTTCTACCAAAAAAAAAAAAAATAAGTGAAAGTGCCTTTTCTGAGGCATGATTTCAGTGCTGCTACATAAGGAGAGCAATGGGAAGAATTCTTTTGAAATGATTCTAAGATTACCAATACTTTCCCATCAAGCTAGCCCCACCTTTTGTAGAGGAATTGCTTTTTGGGGCAGTTCACAGTGATTTGAAGACAAGTTTTCTCCAGTTTGTGAGCTGCCAAGAGCAGGATGTCCTAAGACAGGCTCTAAATGATTTTTCATCTGTTGATGTTGACGACCTTCTCAAAGTGCTGACCACCTATGAGTGTAGAAAAAAGCTCTCTGCTGCTACCCTGCCAGTTATCTTGGATGAGATCTCTCACAAGGAACTTGTGCAGAAACCCATGTTTGTGGTCTACTGCTGGAGGGAGATCACAAAGACACATTTGTATCTGAATGTATCTGTATCTGAATGTACAGTGACCTCTAACCATCTCCAAGGAAAGTTGTAGGAATACTGAACTTTCCTGCAGGGATGACACAGAAGGAAGCAGAGGTATCCCAGCACCTAAAAAGATGCATCAGGGAACTTAATGAGGAAAAGCTGGGAAGATTTTTAAGGTTTTGTACTGGCTGATTTGTTGATTTCTGGTCAAATCAAGGTGGAGTTTGCTGTTCAGAGCAGTTTCACTAGACAGCCTGTTGCCCATACATGTGGAATGGTCTTGAAACTAACAGCTATGATCATTTTCCTGACTTCTGCAGTGAATTCAATTCCATTCTAGAGAGCAAGATCTGGATAATGGACATTTTGTAGGCTGGATGTGTGACGTCAAATATTACTGCTGACTTTCACTTTAAAATGTTGTTAGCGTTCACTACCTCTAAACTCAAGGTTCAAATAAACACATGCAGTGCATGTTTTGCGCTCAACACATGCAAGCCCGAGACTTTATAGATAAGCCTATAAAGATACAACCCCCACCCAAAATTATTTGATTTTACAGATCAGTAAAATCAGACGGGCTGTATGGTGTTGTGGTGGTTAGCACCGGAGCCTCACAGCAAGAAGGTTGCCGATTCGAGCCTTGGCTGGGGGGTGGTGGCCTTTCTGTGTGGAGTTTGCATGTTCTTTCCATGTATGCGTGGGTTCTCGACTGCTTCCTCCCACCATCCAAAGACATGCAGGATAGGTTAATTGGTTATTCTAAATTCTCCCTAGGAGAGTGTGTGTGTGAATGGTTGTTTGGCCCTGCAACAGACTGGTGACCTGTCCATGGTGTACCTGCCTCTCACCTGTTAAAATGCTGGGACAGGCTCCAGCTCACCCATGACCCATAATGGAATAAGCGGTCAAGATAATGAATGAATGAATAAAATCAGATGGTATTTTTCACTGCCGTCTATCAGCTGATTGCTGGCAATGACATCATATGCCGGTCTAGCGATCTGACTGCACAGATAGTGTTCAAGATTATATTTTATTACACACAGAATTCCTTAAGCTCCTTTAACAAACAACTGATCTGAAAGTTAGAAACTGGGGGCCTTCCCCACGATGCCAGATTGCAATAAAACTGCAAAAGTATTTCAGCAAACCACCCTTTCATCCCCACGATGCCAGGAAACCGACCATGTCTAAAACCAGGTATCAAGGTGGATCGGTTTGAGTCTGCTACCGTAATGTGCGTACAACGAAGCCGCACAACTCAAGGATATGACGTCAATGTGACGAACACACGCCGATTCCCAATCCATCCTTCCTCAAGTTTTTTATGCTTTATAGTCAAGCATTTTTTGAAGAAGCTCAACTTCTTCATTAGTCCAAAGAAATGTTTCTCTTTTGCCTCGCAGTGAATCCTCAGCTATCTTCTCTTCTCTGCTTCCGATGTGAACTTCCTGCAACACGTTGTGAGTCTTTATCTGCACATGCGTTGTTCTGTTCTAGGTTTGGAGTGTTACTCTTTAGCGCCCCCACAGCCTGTAGTATGTACTACAGCGGTGTCGTGGGGATATTGAAGCCTTTCTACTAGTTTTAGCCACTGTTTTCACACCTGAACTGGCTTCGGTGCCATGTGGACATAGCCTGGATGGGATGGTTCTTCTGGGTGGCTTAGCAAGCCAAATGCAAATTGTGTAAATTCTTCATGTCATGAATTTACATAAGAACAGGCAGATGATAAAGCGTTAATATTGGCAGATCAGAATTGTGGGTGCAAAGGCACGTCTAGCACATAGGGGCTTCAGTTACGAGGCCACAATGGTCAGTGTGGGTCAGACATATGCTATTTATTGTACATGGCTAAAAACTAAAAAATACAGATATGAAAGGCAAGATGACAGTTGTGCTACGGCTGAGAACCTAAGCAATCACAGTGACGGGACCGGGGTTATACTACACACAATAAATAAAACGTTAAGCCAATTAATTCCAAATAAAAATACCATGCTACAAATTACGTGCAACCACAAACCAAATCAATCTAAGTAAACTTCTAGCATCTGCACGGCACCAGTGAAGGGACACACCAGCAGCAGCACTAGAAAAACAAGACAGAGTATTAAAAGCTAAACAACTTAAACACTAACCTAAGCTAAAATAAAAAGTAAAACCAAACCATATAAAACCAACTAAAATAAACGGCAGCCAGTGCTGTCCCTAAAAACAACACACAGAAAAGTAAGCTTCTTAAGAACACAAAAAAGGTCCATCTCACCAGCAGGCCAGGGGATCAGAGCTCATAGTAGAGCTTGCCCACCCTGGGTTTAAATAGTCCCCATCTGCAGTCACACCTGCCACCAATCAGTTCCTCCTGACTGATCTCCAGCCTTGTGGATTAATTTCCAGCCACTGCAGCCTCCTAGAGGCCGACTGCTACAATCGCATGCTGGGCTCACAAGCCAAAAGCCAGATCCTTACTGCTCCTTAGGGTAAATTCTCCAGTCTGTAAGGAAAGGTCCATCAAATGTTCAGTTGATAGCGAATTAACAAAGTTCTTGAAGTGGCCAATCTTTTTCTTTGATGAAGGCCTGGAATATGCTACATGGGTGATTAGCAACTAAATAGAATATCAATCAATACACTTCACCAAAACTATCTCTCTGTTGGAGATAGTCTCATGAGGGATGATGGGACGAAACCTATTAAAAAGTCTTTTTACAGTTTACAAAGGCAAAGACACAGTAATGCTGATCACTGCTAACCTCACATGGAACTTACACAACACAAAATATTCAGCTGGAGAATGTACCTCTTGCTGCTAGTGAAAACTACATATACTAACATAATGATACCACATATACTAGCTTTTTATGTTCTAGCATCAATTTTAATGTTAGAACATAAATGCTTTAGTAATTTGGGGTAAATATGGAGTTTATCATGAACTACAGTGAAAAGTAACTATAATATCAGGATTTTGTCTAAATTATACCCAGTTGATAGGAACTGCTGTTGGACTGGGAACAGTTGGATACACCAGTAAACTGAACACTTTGGACACACAGGACCATCCTTGATGAAAAGGAAGTTGATACCAACCTTACTCTGCCAGGAAGCGTGCTCAAACCTCAGCACACTTTACTCAGTCCTTCCAAATTTCTCTGACCACCTCTCTTTAACCCACATTCTCCAGCAAGGTCAGAAAAAGTGCAAAACCCCGTTTGGTGACATCTACATAAAACATATTGACCCCTACCCAATAAAAGAAAATCACATACTACTGATCACTACAATGTGGCAACGGATAATTAACTCATGACCACAAACTTCAAATTAAAATGTTCTTCAACCAACCAAGTGTCCACATTTATGCAACCTACTTATTGTAGGTTTTTTCTGTATATTTTAATAAACAGATTTGTTTTTTTTACAAGCAGAGCTTTCTGCATGCGCAGACCACACTGAGGTGTAAACAGGATTCATGAGTTTTGTAATGTCCATCCAGCTGTTGGCTCAGTCTCACATGCAGATTTTCTTATTCAAGCTGCACTGAAAAAGCTAAGAAGGGCTTGAAGTGAAAGCAGAGGAGATGGATTTCCAGGCAGTGAAATACATTTATTGTTGTAGACATTTTTTAATCAACAGCAACACAATAGAAATATAATCTCTCAGTTTACTTCCTGCACAACAAAACTTTTCAATTACATCATGTTGAAGTTGATGTTTTGCCAAAACAGAATCGGTACACAAGACAGTAGAAAAACTACCAGACAAAAAGCCAGTTTTAAAAGAAATTTCAAAAGCTTCTTTCTTTAAATATCCGAGTCCCCCTTTACATCTGACCTCCTCCTTCTTTCTTCTGCTTGGGTTTCTTCTTCTTTTTCTTGGCAGGGTTGCTGTCAGTCTGTGTTTTGCTTTTTTTGGCTGTGTCGGGCTGTGAAGCCGTGGCGCCATCAGCGGGTCGTTTCCTTTCAGCTTTCTTTTTATTTCTCTTTTTAGCTTGTCCTTTCTCTGGCCCTGACTGGTCAGTGGAGGCTGGCTTGTCTGATGCTGACTCCATAATAGGTTTATTGCGCTTTTTCCGTTTTTTGGACTCTGGCAGAAAACCTTTCTTCTTCTTGGGAGCTGGGTCCTGCTCAGTATCTTGGTCAGGCTTTGCCTTATCAACTTTGGGCTTCCTATTCATGTGAACATGAGGATACAAAAGGTCAATATGAGGACTTTATACTGCTTTCCTAAAAGCACTGATTTTAGCTTTAAGAGACAATAATAACTAAACAATAACTCACATCACTCCAAAGTGTTTCATCACAGCCCAGTAGGTGTCCTCCAGCTTGCCGGTCTTGTTTAAACAAACCTTGCTGGTCATAGACAGCAGGACCTTATGGAGGGGCTCCAGGTCCACAGACAGCTTCTAGAAACAGAGTTTTTTAAAAATGTTTATTTATTTTTCTACAGAAAAGACTGAGACCATACTGACCATTCCCACCTACCTGCTGGTGGACGTGTTTGACCAGGAACTGGCAGAGCTCCAAAGCTTTCACCACCTTCTCTTTTGTCAGCTTGCTCTCGCCTGGTTGATCGACCTGCCCGAGACTCTGAACGAAGACAAAGAGGTTACACTTCCCCGTGTTGGTCCCATCATTCAATTTTAATTTGACAGATAAAAAAACACTGATTTGCAGAAAACTTTAAAGCTGATTGTTGGGACACACCAATCAGGTACCAAAAAAAAAAAAAAAAAAAAATGATACTGATGTTTTTTAATTAATGATCTTTTTATTGAATTTTCAAGTCAAAGAAATGACAATATTAGGAGCTCCATTGCATGTTACACAGCAGTATAGAGTGAGAATAGGTATACAGTGGAAACCTATTACCCAACGGTGTTTTGAAATATCGTATAATATTTTTCCAATTATAGTCTCTGCAGGACATGGAGCTGGATGTCGACCACTGAAAAGACCAGATGTTGCTCCACGCCTCCGCTGTAATACCAATCCAAGATTCCCTTTCCCATTTAGCCCTTATACGCTGAGTGTTATCAGCTCTGGCACAGGGAGGAGCTTTGTATAGCTTCGAAATTTTTTTTCAGGATGTGGTAAAAATCCGACTCAACATCCGAGAGGTCGGTCAGTTTACATTCACGGTTAATATATGAACGTAGCTGCAGGTACCTGTGGAATTCGTGCCAGGTCATATTTGTCCTGCAGAGCCTCAAAACTGTGGACAATATTTCTTTTAGTGAGTGAAAGAAAGGCTGGAAAAACCTGCACTGACCATGATTTAAAATTAAAGTCATGTTTGTTAGGAATGAAGTCTGAGTCATCTGCAAACCACCTGAAGATTCCTAATGCTTTATGCAGCTTGCAGGAGTTAATAACCTTCTTCCACACTTGTAGTGTGTGAGACAACCAAGGATTCCCAGCTTTTTCAAGCGACCCATTAGGCCCTTATCCGCTATAGCAGCTGGAACGGGGAACTTGCTTGATGAACTGAAACTGAACTTTCATTGCACCAATTCAAGAGAGGGGCTATTTGAGCAGCATAATAATAATTTCTAAGGCATGGGAGGCCTAGCCCCACCATTTTCCTTGGGGACTTGAAGGGTGGAATATTTAATCCTCAGTTTCCGGCCTTGCCAAATAAATCTGGAGATCCATTCATCCCACTCCCTAAAATGGTCTTTGTTCACCTCAATGGGCAGATTTCTGAGTAGATAGAGTAGTTTGGGGAGTAAATTAATTTTTACTGCACTTACCCTAGAGCTAATGCCCACGAAAAGGAACCAGGTTCCATCTGTTTAGATCGCTTTTTATGCTCGAAGATACTGGTTCATAGTTAGAGCCTGGAGAGGTCCCTAGTCAGATGAATTCCTAAATACTTAATATGTTCATTATCCCAATCTAACTCAACCCTTTACTTGTCTTAAACTACTAAGATATTATTTTGTTAAACAAAACAACCCTCTGACAACAAGATCTGAGTTAAACTATGTTCTGTTTAGAGTAATGATGCATGGCTGATCATGTCTAATTATATACAATTATCAGTAACTGCATTTCAAAGTATGACTGGGAAGCTTTTATTTCTTTATAGTCACAAACAGTAAAATTTTAATGTGCAGGCATTGACTGGTCTTCACTCTGAAACACAAATGCTGACAATAACATTTCTGTGCAGCGATTTTAACCATGTGACTTGGACACTTAGTTTAGAACACACTATGAAAGAGTTGTCAGCAAAAATGAGGACATTTTTAACTTTTTAATATTGAGTTTAACATTGAGTATTGAATCTGGCTGGGTCCATGATTTGTCATCATCATAAAGGTGTTTTGAGCAGTGCTTCAATTACAGAGTTCCTTAAGGCTCTGGATGCTGTAGGGCTGTCTTGGCTGACGCCTTTGCAGCATTGTGTGGACATCAGGGACAGTTCCCCTGGACTGGCAGACCAGTCCAACTCCAACTACAGGGGAATCACACTCCTCAGCCTCCCCATAAGGTCTATTCAGGGGTGCTGGAGAGGAGGGTCCGTCGGATAGTCGAACCTCGGATTGCAGAGGAGTATTGTGGTTTTTGTCCCAGTCATGGAACAGTGGACCAGCTCTACACTCTCTTCAGGATCTTTGAGGGGGCATGGGAGTTTGCTGAACCAGTCTACATGTGCTTTGTGGACTTGGAGAAGGTGTTCAACTGTGTCCCTCGGGGACTCCTGTGGGGGGTACTCCGGAAGTATGGAGTGCCGGACCCCCTTGTATGAACTGTCCGGTCCTTTTACAACCGATACCAGAGCTTGGTCCGGATGGCCGGCAATAAATCAGAATAGTTTCCAGTGCGGGTTGCCAAGGCTGCCCTTTGTCACCGATTCTGTTCATAACTTTTATGGACAGAATTTCTAGGCGCAGCCGAGGTGTTGAGGGGATCTGGTTTGGTGGCCTCAGGATTGGGTCTCTGCTCTTTGCGGATGATGTGGTTCTGTTGGCTTTGTTGGGTTGTGATCTTCAGCTCTCACTGGAGCGATTCGCAGCCAAGTGTGAAGGGGCTGGGATGAGAATCAGCACCTTCAATTCCAAAACCATGGTCCTCAGATGGAAAAGGGTGGAGTGCTCTCTCCGAGTCTGCAATAGGGTCCTGCCCCAAGTGGAGGAGTTCACATATCTCGGGGTCTTGTTAATGAGTGAGGGAAGGATGGAGATCGACAGGCGGATCGATGCGGCGCCTGCAGTGATGTGGACTCTGCATCGGTCTGTCGTGGTGAAGAAGGAGCTGAGCCAAAAGGCAAAGCTCTCGATTTACCGGTCGATCTAACTTCCTACCCTCACCTATGGTCATGAGCTGTGGGTAGGACCGAAAGACCAAGATCGCGAGTACAAGCGGCTGAAATGAGTTTTCTCCGCAGGGTGGCCGGGCTCTCACTTAGAGATAGGGTAAGAAGCTCGGTGATCCGGGAGGGGCTCAGAGTAGAGCCGCTGCTCCTCCACATTGAGAGGAGCCAGATGAAGTGGCTCGGGCATCTGGTTAGGATGCCTCCTGGACGCCTCCCTGGTGAGGTGTTCCGGGCACGTCCTACCGGAAAGAGGCCGTGAGGAAGACCCAGGACATGCTGGATGGACAACATCTCTCGGCTGGCTTGGGAACGCCTTGGGATCCCTCCGGATGAGCTGGTGAATGTGGCCGGGAAGAGGGAAGTCTGGGTTTCCCTGCTTAGGCAGCTGCCCCCGCGACCCAACTCTGGATAAGCAGCAGATAATGGATGGATGGATGGATATTGAGTTTTACTGTATAATCACAGACTTATTTGTTAGTACAGCAGCTTCCATATGTGTGTGTTTGTGTGCTTCCAAGGAAATACAATAATTGAGCACAAAACATAAGGAAACT
Organism: Melanotaenia boesemani; assembly: GCF_017639745.1. Classification (NCBI taxonomy): domain Eukaryota; kingdom Metazoa; phylum Chordata; class Actinopteri; order Atheriniformes; family Melanotaeniidae; genus Melanotaenia; species Melanotaenia boesemani. The sequence goes on from NC_055696.1 coordinate 32,440,373, forward strand.
TGTGTTCCGTTAATCATTTCTGCCTATTATTAAAACCAATTGGTCTTGCATTATACATCATTAGAAAGCCTGATTAGTCCCCTCTACAACAAGGTATAACTTCTAAGGATTATGCTTCTGTAGAATGAGGGTGTGGGTAGTGCCCTTCAAAACTGTGCCAAAATCCCCTGAATTTTCACTCTTGTTTTGAGATTAAATGCTGCCAGGTGTGTCAGCCACAGACGTATGACTGGAAACTGACTGACAGACATCAGAATAAGATTCTGGAATCTCCATCCTCCAGGATGACAACACTCTCCCCCACAGACCCAGGATCACCATGAATTTGGGAGTGGAGAGGATTAAATGACCTGCTGTGAGTCCAGACCTCAAACCAAATTAACACTTGTGGGATCAGCTTGGGTCTGCTGTTCATGCTAGAGTAACCAACACAACCACGGTGGCTGACCTTCAACAACTCCTGGTGGATGGATGGGATGCCACCCCACAGCTAAATGTGCCCAGACTGGTGATCAGTATGAGGAGGGTGTACCAAGCTGTGTATGGATCTTCTACTGAGGTACCCGACAGTGTAAATTGAATAAAGTGTAAAAATGGCCAATATATGTTGTTTACTTGCTATTGTGGGAGAGAGAACCCAGTTAACCAAGAAAGCCAAAACGGGAGTGAAAACCAACAGTAGAATATTTCAGCCGATTATGGCACATTTTCAGGACGTACTAACAAGTTTAGCTCATTATAATGTATTATATTATAATATAATACAACACCAGAGAGAAATACACAACCAAACACAAATTTCCTTATTTTTTTTAGATGTATATCAGTATATAATGTTGACCATAAATCTTATTAATATCAAACAGCAGAAGTTAGTTTAACATAAAAGTTTAAATCTTCAGTTTTAGCGAATAAAAAAAAAATCTGTTTTCTTACATGTTCAAAAGAAATGCGCAAGAAAGTCTCAGAAATGAAGTATCGAGGAGTGAAACCAGGAATGTTTTGTTCTTGTTAGTCTTATGGGGAAAAGAGAAGAGGTGGAAGGAAGCATGTAATTAGGCATGTCTTCACCCTCCGCTCTCCAGAGGACACACAGGACAGCGAGTGCTGCAGCAGCGGCTCTAATCATTATTTATCAAAGCAGCATGCAATCTCATAAACCTTCTAGATTAATATCATTAAAATGCTAACAGGGCCTAAAGCATGCCTGTGTATGAACATCTCTGCTAACAGCAGAGCCAAACACACACACAGAGAAATATGACTTTCAATCAGTTCCACAAGGAGAGGTTCGCAGAGTTTAAACCAGAGAGAGAAGGCGGTTAGCTGTGATGGCCAAAACAACCAGGATAAAATATATGAATGAAGATTTTCTCTATGCTTGAATGAAATGTTTTAAGGAAGCAGCCCTGCGTCACCGTCGTGACATCAACTCGTAAAGTCGAATGATCAGCCACGATCCTGCACTTAAAAGCAGCCAGTGACTAAATACAAGCCATCCTACATGGTGTTGCAATGTGAACCTTCTGTGGTGAAATTCAGATGTTCAGTGAAGGATCTCAGAAAGCTACTGAGATCTGGAATGCAGATACTTTCCTCTCATCATTTAAACAATCAAAAATCTACGTCATGACCTGCTGATTAATAAAGTAAATTTAGAGCCCTGATCTCAGGATTCTGATGCAAAACTGCCAACTTACCTCCACCAGCTGCCCTGAAACCTTCTCACAGAGCTCTGTCCACAGAGCGCCACCCAGCAGCTGCTGGACGTCTTTACTCTGCATCGCCCGCAACACCAACACACACGCTTGACCCTAAGCACACATTAACAGGTAGTTGCATGAACATGTCCACTCTATCTTTACACATACCTTATGATTCCAAAGCTGTTTCTTACTCTACTAAACAGACACAATATGTTTATTACTTGAACTTTATTAGTTTATTTTTAAAGGCTGAAAACTGGACTGATTTCAGGTCGTATATTCATGACAATAGTGTTAACCTTTTATTACATTCTGTTGATGGTTGCTAACAAAAAACACTCGTCAGCCACTAGGTGGCAGTATTAGGAGGGTAGCAGGTTTTAGCATCTTGCTCCTGAGCAATAAAAAAACATATCCAAGTACCTCACATTATCACATTCCTTGCATGAATCCGAATGTTGTTCTAATTGACACTTTCTTTCTCAGAATTTGTCCTGAATTTTAGACAAACTTTGTATTTTTCACAAATATTTAATGAAATGCATAAATTGCAAAAATATGTTAAATTTGGTCAAATAATAATGAAGACACTCCGATGTTATTTGAACATACCAGACACACTTTGGGTTATGTCTGATTATTTTCAGAACTTTTGAGACGCGGTTTAAAAGTTATGATTTTGTAAAGAATTAACACACACAGGCAGGACTTGCCGTACAGTACAAGTTGTATTTGTAACTTTGAGTTACTGGGTAGTCCAAACCATAACTTTAGAAATATATAGACATGCGCATTCTGTGCCTGGATGACACCTCAGATAGAAAAAGTTACCCTAGTCAGCCAAAAGGTGGTGCTATACCAATGGTCAGTACATTTTGTCTCACTTCTCAAATTGTATGTCTCTGTGACAAAAACGTCACATCGCCTTGTACCCTGAATACGGATGAATCAGTCCAGCCCAAAAACATGCACAGTGAATTTAGTTAAGGTCATTTTGACAAAATGCCTAAACATTTTTTCGTTAACTTGTCCCTAATGATCATTGTGAAATGTTGGTTCCTGTAACTTGAGTCCAAGCTGAACAGATTGATGGAATGCTTTATTAAATTTTTGCTCTTTAGTGAAGTTACATGTTTCTAAATGTAACGCAAAAACTAGCTAACTAAATAATGGTTCATATCTTGACAATGACAAAAGATAATGGCTTAAAAATCATCGACTAAGTGCAGAACTCAGTGCCAGACAACTGTGCACATTCTGGAAAATGTTCAAATCTAGGTGGCGCTAAAACAGTGAGTAGTTTATGTCGCAAAAATGGATGGACAAATTGGCACTAAATTGACACACATATTCTCTGCATTTTGAGACTTTTCCTACCATATACTACTGACAGAGAAAAGTGGGCAAGGCTTGTGTTCGAATTACAATGGCCCCACCTCCAAATAAAAAAAAATCCATAAATATCACTGTTTTGTCCAACAGAGCTAAGATTTGTACAATATATCCCGTGATCCCAAACTGGTTAAAATGTCAATTGATGTAGAAAATAAATGAACTGATTTGCAAGTATGAGTATGAGCCTAGAATGAGATGGTTAGCTTTGTGCTTCTGACACATTCTCTTTTTGAAACACACAATGCGTGTAATATTGCGCATGTAGTGGAATGGAAGCTGGAATGACCAAAACTTGGAATCACTGTTGTCACGGATAACACAAGGAAAATAAAAAAAGATTCTCAGATGTTAATCAATTCTAAAATTTAGTATCTACTTAAATATTAATTAGCATTGGTGTCAATACTTAAAGGTCATTTTGGCGTCTGCTGGTTCACAGAAAAAAACAGCCGCCTCCACCCATTTCAAACAGCAGAGAGCTCCACCCCTACAGCATCTCCCCGTGGGACCCATTGTTTACGGTGTTGTCAGCTTAGGAAGTTGTCGCTATAATTAGCGAGTTTTTAGACCTCTCTAGTGACTTTTTTTTCTTTTAAAGCAACTATCAACACATTTAGCGACTTTTTCTGGTGTTAATAAAGACTTTGAGACGGAGATGAAAACACCTCTTTTACTCTTCTCAATGAGTCGCAGATGCTACTCAGATGCTACCCGTCCTGAGGCGTGCACAGGAGGCTGCAGCAGGAGACGCTCTCTTCTGCATAAAAACCAGCATGAAAATGATTTGCGCAAAGCTGCTACTGTCTTACAGTCAGATAACGCATTTTTAACATAGACTAACCTAGAAATTATTCTAGTTTAGAAAGGTAGATATTATTAACTAGTTTGTTCTATTGTTTACTTGATCTCGTATCTAGTATTGGGAAATAAAGGACACTTATGTAATTAAGTACACTAACTAGTGATTAAAGTTTTTTCTAGTTTTGTCTTTTTTGCACCACAGTGAGCAAACAGAATGCAAACACTGTATGAGACTGTATCTCTGCGCTATTGTGATGTTGTAAATTCTTAATAATAAAAAACAGAAGCTGATAAAAATGACAGAAGCTAGCTGTTGGAGAAAACACAGATTTATCCACATTTCCAAAAACCATTCGAGAGCTGTTTTTATTGATGAACATTGATGAAAAAAAAAACCCTGCTGACTCCTGACGATTATTAAATGAAGTTATATGGCACTATATCTCGTGAGCTTTAAAATCTGTCTGCAGTTAAAAAAAAAAAGAAAAAGAAAAAAAGGCTTTTACCTGTTGATGCTCTCTGACCCCAGATGTGATGTGCTGCACTGCTGCATCCAACAGGTTCACACATAAAACCTGGAAAAAAAACAACACAAGAGTCATTTCCTACAAGAAGACCTAAACTAACCCCCACCAGGTACATGTGCGCTGCTTTCCGGCTGTGCTGTGGTTTCGTTCCGACCTCCATAGCGGGTCAATTCACACGGGGACTGTGTTAAACATGGTGCGCCCGCGAAAATGAGAGAATCTTGTGATTCTCCACTTCCAGAATAAACGTCTCGTCGTCCATGTTGGGGGAAAAAACAAAAACAAAAAAAACACTGAGACCCCCTGACCGATAACGATGTAATGCTTACTCAGTTCAGCAAGCACAAATCAACACAAGGGCTTTTATTTTGAAATTCACTAGATGCTTTTACATTGCTACCGTGTCTAATTTCCTGTCTGGCCCTACTGGAATTGCTAAGCTTGACTTGTTCTGGACGTGTGCTCAAAAATAGACTTGCTGCGTATGTTTAGCAGAAAGAGCTTATGTTCAGAGCGCTTCTGACATGCACCACTGTGCGCCCAGTGTAAACTAAACTACTGGCTAAAACAGCCATGAATAGCTGCGGAGGCCACGGCGCAGCACATGCACCCGGTGGACGTGCAGTTTGAGATGTGTAACTGAACTCACCGGAAATCTCGCAAACAAGTCTGTGAACATCTGAGTGGTCATGGGGCTCTTTCTCCTGCTCATGAAGGCGCTCAGAGCTTCTCTGAAGATTCCGGAGACCCGATCCGTGTCCATGTTTCCCATGAACTTCAGCTGCATAAAAAACGAAAGAGCCAAGAGATGTCAGACAGGTACAAAAACACAGGTGAAAAAGATGAAGAGTCATGGCTGAATCCCATTTAGCCTGGTCAGTGTCAGAGTGCTGATTCACAGTCAAAACAAGAATATATCAATTCAACTGATTTCTAGAGTAAAACTTTATTCAAATCTTTTTGTTTGCCTATTTTTGAAGACAATGGACGTTCTAGGACGTTCTTGTTCTAGGTCTCTTTTCAATTCATAGGCTGATCTGGACTCTGTGGCATTTTGAAAAAGGAAATAAAGACATGCTTGAACCTGAAATCTCAATGCAGGCGACATCTTATTTTCAAGAACAGTAGCAGACATTCACATTTTCTATCTCTGTAGATTCTGCAAATGTAGTAAACCTGTCAAACATTATGATGTAGTTATAACGTACTGGGACACTAAAACGAACAGGCAGTCTTATATGATTAATACTATCATAGATTATTATTAGTATTGTTTTTATTCCTTTTATAGATTTATTTTTCTATTCACCACTTGATTTTACCCACTGTACTCATCCATATTGTTGTTGCGATTGTTGATTTTGTTGTCTTGATTGTCCCTTGTCTGTTATACTGCACTGCAAACCAATTTTCCCCTTGAGGGACAATAAAGGAATTGAACTGAACAATAGTAATCATCTTTCAGCTCAGCAGTAAACAACTTTCATTCATCTGTAAAAACCTCAAATACTGCAAAACTTGGACAGGTATAACCACCAGCATTGACTAATACTAAACAAAATAAGGCGCAGTTTTGAAAATGTACTTAAATTCTTAAATTATGTAGCTTTGTGTTGTGTAGCTCAACTGGTTGAGCAGCTGCCACATGTACAGAGGCTACAGCTCTTTGGTGCAGCTGGCCCAGGTTCAAGTCCTGTTCTGGGGCCCATTGCTGCAGGTCATTCCCCGCTCTCTCAGACCCATCCAAAAAGACAAATTAGGACTTTAACTAATAATCAGTTTATTCATTGATCGTAAGTACAAATCACAAGGTCAATAAAGAAAATAAAAACTAGAGCTTTAAAGCAGTTAATGACTGTCGACACTTGTTTGTCAGGTCCCTCAGGAACCCATTTTGTTCAAACTGCACCTGCTCCCCCTGCAAATGTCATTCCACTAATATGCTGATGACACACAGCTATACTTTAAAACAGTTCATCAGTATTACTCTCCACACTCACTGCCTGTCTTGAGGAAATAAAGGTGTGAAGTAGGCCTGAAAGATTTTGATTGTGATGTTTCAGAACAAGACTACAATTTGGTTTCCGACTGAATCTTCTGAATTCCAGCTGTGTTAATTAGGGCTGGGCGATATGGCCTAAAAATAAAATCTAACCAAAAATCTAACCAAATCCGATTTCCAATTTTAATAGATTTTTTTTTTATTTTCTTTTACAAAACATAAACTTATTAAAAACATTTATTTATATAAATGAATGCCAGCAAAAATAAAGCATATAATGTTTCCACCATATAAACAACTTCATATTTTACACAGAAATATGTGACACAATGCATCCGTGATCTTTTTCCATTTGGATCCTTATCGTACAGGATCCACTGCAGAAATAATTCCCCTGATGAAGGTTGTCTCCTAACTAGAGTTTGTGGGTTAAGTTGACTTCTGCATCTCGTAGAGAGCAGCATTTCTCATTGCAGTTATACGCACAGCTAAATCCCAGGCAAGAAAATCTGTCAGACACACACCGTTCTGGTGTGGAGGGAGGACTAAGTCTGCTGCTGACTCGCTATGGAAAAAAATGGAAAATTCGATTAATCGATTTTATCGATTGATCGTCCAGCCCCAGCAAAAATATATATTTTTGACATGAAATAACATCACAATATGAACTGCTCTGTTCTAGCAAAGATGCAAATTTGAGATATGTTAAGCTTAACTTACCAACTCCAAGATATGTGTAGTCAAAACTCAAAAACCTGAAGGTTACATATCCTCTAGGACAAGTTAAAACATTGTTCTTGAAAGTAAAAACTTAACAGTCTGATGTTATCTTATTTACACCACAGCACCTAATTTCTCTACATACTTTCTGTACTGCACACACTGAATTCCACCCTGATGCCACATACACAAAGACATGTGCACACACACACAAATGTGAGCACAGCAGCAAACAGATTACGCATGTCAGACAATATGTTGCTTCAGTCACCTGAAAAATCACAAGAAAAGTTTTATTTTATTCTTTTTTTAACAAGAAATTTTAGAAGCTGGACTGTTATCTGTCCTTAGTTTTTGCCGACACTCATGAAACTGAAACGAGTGGATTTGTAAAACTACGGATGCTGCAGGTCTGAAACCTGATCAGGTGCCCTGTAACATGAAAATTAATAATGCTTCTTGTGATTTGCTAATTGCAATTAAACTGTGATTTCAGTTTTAAAATTATTAATTGTTCTGTCCTAATATGGAGAAATCATCACTTCCTACAGCTGAATAGTTCCAACCCTCAACAAACCCAAAAATCATAAAATTTTCTCTGGCCACCACATTCCCACCTTATCAGTAGTCACAGACCTGTGTGGGTGTTATGGTTTGACCTTCATCTAAGCCAGTGGTTCCCAACCTATCCTTGAGAGCCCCCTTAATGCAAATATTAAAAAGCCGAGGACCAACCTTTCTCATCCCGTGCTGAAACCATGCTTGATTTTGTGCTTTCATTTGTGAGATTCACACCAAAAACAACGTATTCTGGCCGAGTCCTGTCCTTAGATAAAGCCTTAATTTTTATTTTTTAAATAGGGAAAAATCATCTGCTCTGTGGTGTTTTTTAGACAAATTTTATTGATTAAATATTGCAGGAAAGATCAAGGTCACCAGCATAGACATGGAGCGCTAAACCCCAGTACATGGAAGAAAGTGGATTGGATGCACAATTTGTGGCCTTATAAGTGTTTTTTGTGGGTGTGACTAAGGATATATGTGTTAAAATGTGTTACAGCAGATTTTAATGTCCCCCATTTATTCGTTTTGGGATCTGATTTAAAAAGTTTGTTTTCAGGCTCCAAAATGGTAGTTCCATGTATACAAAATGTCCAGATGATTAAAACAAATTTGAGTGGACACACTTAAACTCATCTCTATGTGGACGTTAATCATAACGGATCTGAACGGTCAAAGCCTCAGAGACCTATTGTGCTCTTTGGGTGGTCCCAGACCCCAAGCTAGGAACCACTGATCTAAGCTTTGAGGTTCATGAAAAACATCTCTGCAAGACATCTTGTCACCGCATGTAGTCTTCTTTGGTTAGCTGTTTGTCCAGTATCAAACTGTGGTTAAGCACAAATTTTCAAAAACTTAACTCAAACTTTAAGAAGACTTAATTATTTTCTTCATAAAGTCTTATATAAAGGACAAAGTATATGAAAACATAGTCTTTTTATATGGCCAGAGAGTCTTTTATGAAGACGGTGAAGAAGTCTTTATGTCTTCACCGGTGATTAAACACCATCTAGTTATCCTGTCTTCATTATCTTGTTTTTTTTTTCTGTCACTGTGATCTCACTGGTAATAGTAATCTGGTAATTAGTAATGTTTGGAGCCTTACATGGTCAAGCCCCTGCTTACATCTCTGAGCGCTGACCATCTATAACCCTCCCGCTCTTTCACATCAGTTTCTAAAAGTCTCCAATAACACCAGAAAAATTCTCTAGATTTGTTGCTAGTCGCTTATTTGAAATAGTCTCTAGATTTGTGGGCCTCAGCCTCATATCAAGGTCGCTGGTTCGAACTGTGCCCTTTCTGTGTGGAGTTTGCATGTTCTTGTTTGCGTGGGTTCTCTCCAGGTACTCCAGCTTCCTCCCACTGTCCAAAGACATGCATGTTAGGTTAACTGGTCACTTTAAATTCTCCCTAGTAGTGAGTGCGAGTGTGAATGGTTGTTTGTCTTTCTGTGTTGGCCCTGCGGTGGCCTGGTGACCTGTCCAGGGTGTACCTTGCCTCTCACTTGCTAAAATGCTGGGATAGGCTCCAGCTTCCCCACTACCTGGAATTGGACTAAACAGCGTAGAAAATGGATGGATGGACGGATGGGTGGATGCACGGACGGATGGATGGATGGTAGTTAAACACTGATCAGTGGCAACACTGATTTAGCAGAGCTCTGACGTGTTCTGTGTTTATGGGGTTGTTACGGGGACGGATATAAGTGATGCACATACAGAGAGGAGGAGGAGGAATTTTGTCATACATTCTATGGTAGTTAATTAAAGAGGAAACAGAATAAAACTGTCTATCAATTTAATCGGTGTACCAGAAATAGTGCGCAGACAAATGTTCCACGACGTTTGGAATGCAAACTGCGAATAAATGCGTTAATTTTTTTGTAATTAATTCACTGTAATTAATGCGTTGAAGTCTCCCCTCTGGTAATAATTTAACTATAAAACACAGAAATACACAGGTTGGGGGCAGGGGCTGGCAAGGGACGCTGATGCTGTACATGATGTAGTTCCAGTGAGATGGGAGATTCAAACCAGGCACACTCAAACATTTTATTTCATTTAATTGTTTTCACCAATCTAATCAAAATACTCTTGAAAGTAGGAAAATATAATATAATATCTTTAGGTACACTCTGGAGCACAGCAGGGAGGATTTGGCCAGCCTGACATATTTTTTAGATCAGCACTACGACAGAAATGTGATGGGGAAGCCAAATCAATCTAAGGCCAAGAGGCAGTGAAACGAGGATTCACCGGGAGCTATTTCATCTCCGGGAAATGACTCAACGGACGTTCTTATCTCCACAGATAAGAAACTTAGTAATTTGGATACGCGTTTGAATCTGGTGGAGATTCTCCTCAAAGAGTTTAAAGCGCTACGTGCGTTGCTGGAATTCAGCAGAAGCAGGTAGAAACCCTCGCTGCAGAGAACGCCGGCCTCAGAGTTGGTAAAATCTCTCATCGAGGGGTTGACCCGACTCTCTGAGGAAAATAAGAAGATCAAAGAAACGGTGATTTATCAGACAGCTTTACCGCGACCCAAACATCACTCCATGGCTCTACTGACTTGTTGGTATGTGCTTTAATCTTCCCATATTCTTACTAAATCATGTCAATGCATAAAATTGCCATAAAAGATCATTTAGTTAACAGTAAATTCACTGCCTGTCTCTATTACTCTATTACTGCTTTCAACACGGATGCAATTTTTAGATGTTTTTTTTCCTTTGGTACTGTTGCTTGTTTTACGTTGCACTCTTCTTCTTTCCTACCCTGTCACGGTAAACGGTAATCCCACCTGTCATTCTATTAATGAGACTCGCGGCCAACTTGTAACCTCCGGCGGTGAAATGTGAAGCCTATGTGAAGTGCAAAAGACCAACTTCACAGCAGAGTTAAACATGCTAGAAGTCCCAGGAATTTTGATATCTCCCTAAAGTCCCAGAGAAGGGTCGAAAGACCTTTAGTCCAAACTGACGACTCTGCTGGCAAAAATTAGCATCTCTTCATTTGTAAATGCAGCCATTACCTGAGGAATGCACCCATTGCATCCAGCCCCTCCTTGTTACCTTGAAACGTCTGGTAAATTCTGTGGCAGTGGGGGATGGTGGGCTGAGGGGGATAAATAGTAGCTAGCTTCACCTCCAACAAATAGAAGGAAGCAAAATGCAGAGGCGGCTTACAACTCAGCAGGCATTGGACCTGATCCTCAGCGATACAAACCCTTGTGACTCAGATGGAGAAGAGATACAAATTCAGCTGGATTCGGACTCTGACTCTGAGCAGTCTTCAGGTAAGATTTGAAACTATTATTGAACTTTTTGGTATGACAAATTTCTTTCTTTCTGCTTTGTCCTGTACTGAGTTGCAACACTGGAATTTCTCCATTTTGGTACAAATAAAGGATTTTTTTAATCTTATTTCCAAAACATCCTATTTTCGTCCTCTGAAATTGTGAAATTGTTTACCTTGCAGATGATGAGACTGCTCAACTGCCAGAAAAGAGGGCTCGGTTGGGAAGTGAGAGGACAGAGATGACTAAAGATGGCACAGTGTGGCATGAAGAACAGCTGGGGACATGTCTCAATTTCACCCCAATAGAACCATACGGCACAGATGGAGAGCCAACTGCTAAGGCCAGAAGAAGTATCCGGACTCGTCTTCAAAGCTTCTTCTGTTTTATAACACTTGAAATGCTTCGTAGCATTCAAGAATGGACCATTCAGCATGCACGGCAAAAGGAGCAGGCAGATTGGTTCATGAACCTCCCAGAACTAATGGCATTTATTGCAATTATTATCTTGCGGGGGGTGAAGAAAGTTCCATCACTACGTGACAATTGGTCAGCAGAGCTGGGAAACCCACGAATCATTGCTACTATGGCCCGAAACGGCTTCCAAAACATCATGCAACACCTACGCTTTGATAACATGTTCACACGCAGTGAGCGAGTGGAGACAAATAAGTTTGCTGCAATTTCTAATCTGTGGGAATCTTTTGTCAATAACTGCATCAGATCTTATAACCCTGGTCGACACATCACTATTGATCAACAGCTTTTCCCGACAAAGACTCGCTGCAGTTTTCTGCAGTACATTGCAACAAAACCGGACAAATTTGGCATTAAGTTTTGGCTGGCTTGTGACTTGAAATCAAAGTACATTTGCAATATCCTGCCATATCTTGGCAAGGACCCCAGTCGTCCCAGTGGAGAGAGACTCTCTGAGAGTGTAGTGATGAGGCTGATGGAGCCGTTCATGGATAAGGGCAGAACTGTAACAACAGACAATTTTTTTACATCGCTGTCCCTTGCGCAACGACTGCTTAGCCGGAAAACCACCATCCTTGGCACAGTCAACAAGATTCGCCGGGAAATTCCTCAGTCAACTAGACAGAAGGACCACACTAAATTCACCACTCGAGTGTTTTCCACCACTGGTGCAACACTCACAGTATATGCGCCGAAACGGAAAAAGACTGTCTATCTTCTCAGCAGCATGCACAATGTGGTTGAGACTGAGAATACCACCAAAAGGAAGCCAAACACTGTCACACAATACAACACCACAAAGTGTGGTGTGGGTGTGATGGACCAGATGGTGCGGGAGTACAGCGTGCGTGCAGGAACACGGAGATGGCCAGTCGCCGTGTTCTACAACATGATCGACATGGCGGCACTGAACGCTCATGTTCTTCATAAGGAATGCACCGGAGTGCAGGAGAGAAGAGTGGACTTCCTGGTTGAGCTCGCGAAAGAGTTGGCCAACTCTCATGTGAGTCAGAAGAAGGCACATAAGGAGCAACTGCTTCAGCAGCAACCTCCCACACCTAGCCCTGGGAAAAGGGCAAAATGTCAGGTCAACCATCGATGCAAGAACAATTGCGCAACTGTAAGATGTGTTGACTGCTACAAATACACATGTGGCAAATGCAGGATGGAGATACCATGGAAGTGCCAAGCATGTTTGGACTTAGCACAGACGGACTGCTGAAAGAGCAGAAAAGCCATTCACACAAGGGCATGCCACTGTAGCCTTGTGTAAATATTTGTGAAATTGTTTCATTACTTGCATTATTTTAACTGTTTTGTTGTTTTTTTTATGACAAAAATAAAAAGCATTGGAAAAAATTCACAGTTGTTCTTTTATATCTTTGTCATGTTGACATTTATGCCCTCTTGACTTAGACACTAATGCTTCTGGACATTTTACTCACAGACCCTGCCTGTACCACCACAATCAAAAAATGTTCATTTTAAATATTCAAAATTGTTCATTGCTTGGGCTTTTTGGATAAGGTACATGAACACTGGGTTAGAAAGTTTGAAAAATTGGTCAAAAATTCTGAAAAATTTGTATTTTTTCATTTGTATGAAAAGAGGAGAGCTGGACCTTTTAAAGTGATTTTTAAAAAAAATATGAATTCATCATTTTGTCATATCATTCTAAATTGTTTGCTTTTTTATTGAAGGCCCACAATGATTATCTTTTTTTTTTCTTCTAAAAGCACACAAATGTGTCGAGGAGGTATATATCATATATCATATCAAATATATTTTTAATTATTTGAAATATACTAGAATGCAGGAAAACCTTTCTGAATCTGTTTGAGGTCTACTCCAATCTCATACTCAGGGGACCAAGCAGTGTCTCAAGCCAAGCTTTGGGCAAAAGTTGACAGTCCGGTTTCAAGAGTCTACAGTGTCTCCCCTAAGTATGCGCCCTCCTGGGGTGTGCCAGTAATTGACTCGTCTACAAACAAAAGAAGCTGTTCGCAGCTTAAGACAGGATTTTAGCTAAAATCCTACTGGTCAATCGACCCATCTCTGGGTTGTAAAGGTAGAAAGGTCCATTGACCCCTCTCTGGGACTTCTAGTGTTAAAGCCTGGAACAAAAATCCATTTTAGGATTAATAGGTCAAGTTCACCTTCATGACAACTGTGAGGGGGGGTGTATTTTTTTTTTAACTTATCCATTTAGATGTTATTTAATCTTGAAATTCGGCATAATTACGGGCGTGTCCTTTTGATTGACAGGTATCCAATATCCGCTGCAAGAAGGAAGAGTGCAGTACAAACATGGTTTCTAGCAGGCTCACAGCGCACCTTAGCTTTAGTCCGCCTACCTTCATTAGCCGGTTAGCTCACGTTAGATCTGAGTTGGCTTGGTTAGCTCCACCCCCACGCTCACAGCCCCCCTCTCAGCTCCACCACTTTGCCCATTTTTGTATTTTCCGGGAGTGACGGCAGGCGTGACGTAGCCAAGATGGCGACGGTAGGAATCGCCCACTTTTGCTCTCCAGAAACCTACGGGTAACGTCACGGAGGCTCCGTCCGTACAAGCTTGAACATCAGGCCCAGCTTGCTGACACACATCAGCACTTTGCATGACACACACAATGTATAAGGGAACAGCACAAGCGCACATGCTGACACATAATATCAGGGCTGCAATTAATGACTGTTCAGATGGTCGATTAGTCATCGACTATTAAAATGACTAGGAGAGGGAAGTCTGGGTTTCCCTGCTTAGGCAGCTGCCCCCGCAACCCGACGGATAAGCGGAAGAAAATGGATGGATGGATGGATTAAAATGACTAGTCCACCAATTGGATTATGTGTCTCATAATTATTAAATGGCTCTTATTTCACTTTGAGCTTTTAATCTTGCATGAGGTTGTTATGTTGTTATGGAGTCAGTAGCACTTCATTTTTAGAATATCACCAGCTTAAATCTATTATATGTAAAAACATATAACCATTAACCGAATAACTTGCAGCTACCTATCAGGGTCGCAAAATTCTTGAATCTTGATTCTCCAAAGTTATTATTAAAAATATACAGACTATTATCTAAACTAGAAGACCTAATCTGTCTTCCAACTTCAAAATGGGAGGGTGACTTATCCAGTAACTTTAATAAAGATAAATGGTCACAAATATGCTTAAACACCTTTAAAATGACTAAGAATTCAAAAATGCAACTAATACAATTCAAAATTCTGCATAGAACTCATTATACAGGACAAAGGATGTTCAGGATGGGTCTGTCACAACCAAACATCTGCCCACACTGCAAAGAAAACACACCTGACAACTATCTCCATACCTTGTGGTCCTGCACACCTGTCTGCAGGTTCTGGCTTCAGGTATGTGTGGACATGTCAACATGGTTTAAATGTAATATTCCTACAATCCCCGCACTATGTCTATTAGGTGACTTGGGTGACATTAATATGGCAATTAACTCTGCACACATGATACGCACAGCATTATGCATCGCAAATAAAACTATTCTTGTGAACTGGAAAAACAAAAATAATCTGTGTATTCAGCAGTTTAGGAATCTCTTACTAAATCACAGCAGTAGTGAGACAATGTCTGCCTCCTCAAAGAACCAGTTAGCTGAATCTCATTCCCTCTGGTCCCCTGTGATTAGCTCCATCACTTAGTGTGGGTGGAGGATTGGGACCCCATCGCTTTGGGGATTGGATAATGGCGGGGATTGACTAGTGGTGGCAGGTTCTTGGTGGTTTCCCGTGGTGCGGAACCTGGCTGCTCTGCGGTGGGGGCGCCTCTGGGTCCAGCTTGGGGTCACCTCGTTGTGGTGGGGTGAGGTCACTGGTGGTGCCCGGGTCAGTGGGTGTCGACCCTGGGGCCGTGTGGCCAGGCTATTCTTGGGGGGGGCTGGGTCGGGGTTCTGGGCTCTGGTGCCTGGGGGTGACCCCCCCTCTCTTGTATGTGCCGTATGTGCCAGGGGTCTGGGCCTGCCCGGATGTGCTGCCAAGGTGTGGGTTGGTGCATGCCCTGGTGCCTGGTTGCCGCCCTGGGACCCTGGGTATGGCCCAGGGATAGGAGGGGTGTAGGTGTTTGAAGGGGGGCTGAGTGGGGTTCAGGGGATGGTAGGGGGAGGTGCTGGGGTGTGAGACTTGATGGTTTGTATGCTGTGTGTGTGTCTGTGAATGTGCTAGGATGAGTGGGAGTGGGCAAGGACAGAGGTGTGTATGTGGGATGGGGAGGGATCACATACATTTGTCAGGGAAGCCTGGGGATGGTGTGCCGTGGGTCTGGGCTCTCCCACTGTCCTCCTCCCCCTTCTCTCCTTCCCACATAGTCATGTGGTGGGTGGGTGCCTTCTGGGGTCAGTGACGGCTCACTGGCTGCGATCGCTGGAGGACGGCTGCTCCTCAACTGTCTGGCCCTGGGCCTCCTGGGGAACTGGGGTGGCTACTGCTGCTAGCAGCTCACCATCTAGAGCAGGGGTCGGCAACCTTTACCACTCAAAGAGCCATTTGGACCCATTTCTCACAGTAAATAAAACACTGGGAGCCACAAATCCCTTTTGACATTTAAAATTAAATAAAGCCGGATTTGTGGTCACGCAATGTCTGAGTGCGGTCATTTACAGCATAGCTGACGCTGGAGAGTTTGCTCTCGCACTCGAGCATAGGAGGTGCGTGTCATTGTGGTGCCGTGTTGCAGATTTTCCTCCTAATCTGAAGGTGGCAGCAGGGGTGGTATCGGCTGGTAAACTCACCAGGTATAAATTCTTTTGATGGTTCATTTCAGTTCGGTAGGTATTTTCTGTTTTAAAACAACAATGGCATTCAGTATGGTTCAGTGTCTTTATTAGCTTGTGGGAGATTCGATCAGCCTCTCATAAACTTGACCCACTGGTTATTGTTTTTAAAATGGTGGTTACCACACAAATTCAGCATCCGGCAACAACTGACCAATCACAAGGGAGTACCTCCGTGCACCGACCTTAAAAGTATCCACCGGCAGCAAACCAAAAATGCCGTCTTTTCTCTGTGTGCCGTCTGGCGCATGCAGTCAGCAGTCTACCCAAAAAATAAAATGACTATTTCACTGAACAATGAAAATATATGAATATATCACCTTCATTTTTACTTAGGACTGGAAGCCATCATCTGTGAGGTGTGCGTGATGTTTGCTTTTAATAAAGTTCTCCAAGTGGATACTGTTTCATGTTCACATGAACATCAGGGAAAGCATTCTAAGTTTCAAACACAAGTTTGTCTAGTTTGGAGAGGTTTTCGATATCACGCCATTTGTGACTCTGAGCAAGAGCAGCCCTCTAATGGGCAACATCTTCAAGGTCTGCTGCCAAGCGTTTAAACTTGGACATCCATATGTCTTTGTCTGCTATGTCGGCCAGTTCCATCTCAAGATTAGGTTGACTCACACCTGCCAATGCAGTTGTATTTAGGATGGATGGAGGCTTAAGGGAGTGACAGGGAAGGATAATGTAGTTTTTTTCCCTCTCTGAACAGAATTGTTTCCCAAACGACATTTGCAGTGATTGCAGAATGTAAATACTCTGAATTTATCATGTGAGCTTCTTTGAACTCTCTCAGACTGGGGAAGTGAGACAGTTTACCTTTCTGTAAATCTCTGGCAAGCACAGTCAGCTTGTGCTTAACAGCCGAAACCACCTCCAACATGTGCAGGGCTGTGTGTCCTTTCCCCTGAAGAGCTGTGTTCAGCATGTTCAGGTCATGTCTACCATGAAGTGTAGCTTTTCCAGCCACTCTGGCTGTTCGAACTCAGGAAGTGTGAGCCCTTTGCTGCTCAGGAAAGTTTTCACTTCTTTCAGACATGCGACAAAGCATGAAAATATGTTTTAATTGAATACACATTTTATCAATCACTGGAGCGATTCGCAGCCAAGTGTGAAGCAGCTGGGATGAGAATCAGTACCTTCAAATCCAAGACCATGGTCCTCAGTGGGGAAAAGGTGGAGTGCTTTCTCCGGGTCGGCAATGAGGTCCTGCCCCAAATGGAGGAGTTCACATATCTCGGGGTCTTGTTCACGAGTAAGGGAAGGATGGAGCGGGAGATCGACATGCGGATCGTGCAGCATCTGCAGTGATGTGGACTCTGCATCGGTCTGTCGTGGTGAAGAAGGAGCTGAGCCAAAAGGCAAAGCTCTCGATTTCCCCGTCGCTCTACGTTCCTACCCTCACCTATGGTCACTAGATGTGGGTAGTGACCGAAATAACAAGATCGCGAGTACAATCTGAAACTGACAGAACGGAGGGTGATCGCAATCTGCCAGGATTCTCTCAGCTTTCCCGTTTGTCCTTTCAGTACAGATATTCAAATCTTGCCTGCCATCACCACAATGTGTTGCTTAAATTGGTTTTGTTTAACTGTTTTTAAATTATTTAAATCCTGTTTAAATTGTTTTTGCACTTACAGCTTAAGTGACCAAACCAAGCAGAGAGATGAAATGGATCTGGATTTGTAAGACATACACAAGTTCAAAAATCTGAGGACTGACACTAAAGGCGCATTCCGACAGAGAAGTTCTAAGAACGCAGTTCTAATAACTGTCCTAGTTCTATGAACGGCTCTTTTCCAGGGGAACTGTTTCATGTTGCATTCGTACATGAGTTGGAGGCGGTAGCGGGACCGATGTGACGCACACGTCTGCGACAGTGACGTGTGACTTTAGCGCCACATAACAACAAAACAAAACCCTCTAAAAACAAAACAACACGGCAAGCTAATACGGAGAACGAAGAGATCGTAGGGTTCATGCTCTGCTTGATGGAGATGTTACTGATGGACGATACAACCAGGCGTCTCACGTCGAGGCTGGAAGGCTCCTGAAAGTCAGAAGATGAAGAATCCAGCGGCAGGAGATCCGCCGCAGACAAAGGAGACGACGTGTAAGTTTAACTTATTAAACATGCGCCGATTGTGTACGTGTCTTATGAGTAAACATGTCAGACGGTTTTCTACTGTCTGTGTTGAGCAGATTACAATAAGTAAATACTTCAGACGGCGGGTTTATTGTAACTCGTGTTCTGTTTCAGACGTTGCTGCAGTTCATTGAACCTCCTCACCGTCCGGCTGGTCCGGAGCAAAGCTGATAACTAGTGGGAAAAGGTTGTTCTCAATTTTACCGATGAGCAGTGGACAGAGCATTTCTGTATGTCCAGGGAGACATTTCAATACATCTGTGGCCGCCTGAAGCTGCACTGGAGAGGATGGACACAACCACCTGCTGCAGATACTGAAGGAGATGGAGAACAGCCAGGATGCTTTACCTTCTGCCTTCCAGCTAATCACTACACACCTCTTCATAATAAGCATCATGTTCTGGAAGTTCGACAGACAGAACATACATGTATACATGATGTACACATTTAAAGAGAAAATGTTCCATAGAAAATGCATCATATGTTCATTTTTTTTTTGTTATGTGTAAAATAAAGATCTCATCATCTGCTTTAAGCTTTGTGTGTTTTATGGAATCATCAGTAGAAAGGTGGAGGAGTGATCCATGACTGAAGGGTTGGTTGTGACTGAGTTATGGTTTAGAATTATGAGGACATAGTCACACAGATTTAGCGTATATGAAGGTAAAAATATAAAAAGGGTGGTGAAATGTTTACTGGTGTGTAATTTGTGTCAGATCTTGGTTAAACATGATAAACTTCGTTCTGTGATATGGAGCATATTATAAAGTTGATAAACTAATGTAATTTACACCCAGGGATAAGACTTAAAATGTAGCGACCAAAGATGGATTATTTAATATTTCATAGCTGTGATAAGTTAATAACTACTCAATATTTTTATTAGCTAATATTTTATAGATGTGGCCAATGCACATCTAACAGACACAAACTGAAAACTTCAGACTTTTTACAAAGTCATTTATTTTTTATAGTGAATACAGCGGAGCAAAAATAACTATTTACATGTGTGTGTATGCTGCGTATCACACTGGCTTTTACTGCCGCACGCAGGAGTCATTTGTTGCGGCGTTGCCCGAGTAAATATGTCGGTGGTACAAGCTGTCCAATTTACTGTTTGTTCGGTTCGTCCCGCTCCGGTTGTCGTGGTCCTTAATTTATTTGTAGTCTTGTGTGAGTTTTCTACGTGCGCTGCTTCGCGTTATCCCGCGTTCTCTGACTGAGAGCTGATCGTCAGGAATATTTTTATATTTCGCTGCGAACCTTCAAAACCTCTCTGAAAATCCTCTGTGGTGTAGACGGTCAGAAGAGCTTCGACCTCCTCGTCGGTCCATTTATCGCTTGCTCTGTTGTTGTTTTTGTCCGTATGTGCAACCGTGTCTTTTAAATGTGGTGGGGACACAAAATAAGGAAATCTGACAAGGGACGTAGCTACCAGTCACCAAACACCTACGTCATGAGAGTTCCTATAGAACCCCGTTCAGACCCTGCCTCGGAGCAGGAGCTAAAATGGTTATAGGAACTGAGGGCTTTGGTCCCTAGTTCCTATATGTAGGAATGTGCGAAAAAACGGCCTGGTTCCTGAAAAGGTTATAGGAACTGCAAAAGGTTCCTACAGTCGGAAAGAGCCTTAAGACAGCTTAAGCGTCTGAGAGTCCCTGTGATCATTTCTTGAAAATATGTTGTGTTTTCAGAAAATCTCAGCTGGTGGTCAAGAATTGTCCCAAGATATTGAAAAATTTCCACAGTTTCAACAAGGTGCCTGCAGCTGACAACCTGGATGAGCTAACAGACACTGTGACGCCTGACATCAGCTTCTGTCAAGACAGATGTGGCCAACAAAACTTTTCAAGCAGGGAGTTATGGTCCTAATTCAAGGACTGAGATATCTGGCCGTATGTTTTGACACCTCTGCCGTGTCTTGCCTTCCAACACTGCGATGACAGCATCTGCCACGCCCCCGCCGTGCCCACCAACTAAATGTTTTTATGTTTGTCAAAGTGGTTCATCAGGATCTCTACCGCACACCCTGAAAAAATCTGCTTCTTCATGGACTCCTCAATGATCACGAGTGATCAGCCGGTGATGCTTCTAAAGAGAAAATGTTCAAAACTTGTGGATACAAACGAATAATTACATTATACTAAACTAAAACTAAACTGACGTCTTCTGTCCATTTTCCTTTCAGGTCAGTTGGTTTTGTTTGTCCCACTTTACAACATTCATGTAGTCAATATGGCTGTACCCAATAAAGAAAACTAACCTTATTTTCATTTTCAATGAAGCAACATGTAGGACACTTGCTTTAGGGAATTTTTTGTGTTGTTGCACACTGGGGCAGACCAAAATTGACACAGCAAAGCCTGTGACCCAGTACGAGGCCAAAGGCATTCCTTTGTAGATATAACATACCTGCCCCTGAGTGGTTGTGTTTAGCCTGGTCATACAAGGCAAATATCTTTGCACAGGAAGGCTTTTGAGCTCTCATGTTGTTTTGGGTAAAAAAAAAAAAAAGAATAATAAACCAGAAAATATGCAGATTTGATTGATATGTACGATACAGAATATCTGTGCACACACTAGGAAGTACCAGTCTTAACATGTAGCATACAAAATCACAGAGAGAAACTCAGCTAAAAGACGACCAAGCATTGCCATCCAAATGAAACACAATTCAAACCCCAGTAATTATATGGGAATGTAACAAAAACATAAGAAGAGCACTGTCCACTTTAGAGCTTCGGCTAGTTTCCCCACTTCAAGCAAACCGCACAAGCTAGGTGTTGTATGAAAGCAGAAACTCCGTCCATCATCAACATCGGCTGCTGTGCTGCGGAGATATTCATCTCTAAAATTGTTTAGGTTAACTTTTCTTTAGCTTTTACTTTTACACAGTTCCTCTTCAGACATTATTTTACAAATTCCTAGATCCTTTGGCTTTCACTGAAAGTAATGTGGTTTTCTTTCAGGAGGAGATAGCCATTTACATTTTGAAGTGTCTTCCAGGTGAATTTACTTATATGTTGATTCTGGCAGTTCGGTAGTAATCTCACATGTCTCGGCTTTCTTTTGAGACCAAGATCATACATACAGCCCTTGTAGTTGTGAAAATATACTTAATCTATTATGTGTCTGTATTTCAGACAGGAAGCAGAAAAAAAGCCTTGTGTAGAAGTTAAAGGCGATTCTACAAAATATGCGTATGCTCATGTCACGGTTGCCTCCAGTCCATTGATCAGGCTCATCGGCTCACCTGGAGTTCCCCGACTGCTCCCTCGTCTCACCTGTGCTCTGCTCTACCCTCTCCAGTCTCTGCTTCCCTGCCAGATGTTCAGTTGATCTACTGATATCCAGCCTTGCTTTATGTTTCAGATCTCCTGTCATCGACCCTGTTCTGCCCACGGATTATCCTTGCCTGACCCACGACGGACAAATCTCTCTGGATTTGTGACCCTGCCTGAAACCACCACGAATTCTTGTCTGCCCGGATAAGTAACTGCCTCTCTGTTTTTGACCTCTGCCTTCCCTCTTGACCTTGGATCTTGGATTTTGGATTTAAGCCTTGTTGTTTTGGAGTTTTGCAGATCCCTGAATGCCACAGTCTGCCTGGACCCTTCCACCACAGTCCATAGGATTACTCCTCTGTTTCCTGCTCTGCCTCCCCTGTGAAAAAAATCTGTTTCTGTTAAAACCTTTACTTTGGTGTGAGGCTGAATTATCGGGTCTTCTTAGTAAATCTTTACAGCTCAAAGGAGGCCAGGTTATCCAGGACACTTTGTGACCCAGTAGAAATACAAGAACAGACATGGAACCCGTCTGCTGCCAAGCTGGACATGATATGAAGGTGAAACAACAGTTACACCTGCTGCCGCGTTAACATTTCATGGCCATCTGGGTACTACACAGCTTTGAGACCTCTGAGCTAAAACAATGCATAACCTAACTCATGTGATTTGTTTTGGGTAAAAATAGAGCAAAGACAACTCAGTGAGCTCAGGTTAAGATGAGTACATCAAACTCATCTTGACCACAAATTAATTTAAAGGTAACATACGTCGTTTACTGCAGCTCCATCAGTTGTCTGCTCCTCTATCGTCTCAGCAGGAAGAGCCCCTCGCAGCACTTTCACCACATACAGAGACGCACTAGAAAAAAGTACAACATCAGCAACACATATCCACTTATTCAAGTACAGATTCTACTTCTGTCATGAGTTTGGTGTGTGGGGAGCCTCGGCATCATTTTCTGTTCAGCTTTGTCTTTAAACATTGATACGGTACCTGAAGTAGTAGAGGCACACCGAAGAGTCGGACAGCTTCTGGGCTTTAGTCATCAGTTTTTCCAGCAGGTCATGGAGCTCCCCCTGCCTGTCACCAGCAGTCCTGCAGTAGACTTTGGACCTACACAGCTGGTTCCTAAAAGAAAAGAAACATCACACACACTGTCAATATTTTACAGCTTTGTATCATCTCCTACAACTGGATGACATTAAAGCTTTAAAAGCTAGACTGACGTATGAATACTGATCCAGACCAGCACAGGCTGGAGGACTGAGTGAGAAGCCTGATGTAAGACTATAGTACACACTTTAATTACGCCAATTATGTAAAAACATTTTTGAGTTAATGTCATAATTTATTATGCTATTTTTGTTACTGACTTAGCATGAAAAAAAAACTTTGAAAATGTAATAATTGCAGTTGATAAACAATCTCAGATATACAAGATTTATTTAAATTATTGGCAAGTTATGTTATCTGCAACTCTGCTGAGCTAAAACAAGCAAACTCCCAGCAGCTGCGTTCTGTTTCCTCAACATTTTTTATTAACTGTGGAGTCCCGTTTCAGTCTGTATTAAAACAAAAATAATTTATGAATCAATTCAATGTAAAAAAAAAAAATGGATTAAATAAATCTTTTAAATATTTATATTTGAAAAGTCCGTCCCAATGTTCAGACCTAAATCTATAGCAGGGCTTCGTTTTACCATTTGTGGCCTCTACTGTGGAACGGCCTACCGAGGCCCTTAAATCTCTAACTGCTGCCTGTTTATGTAGCTTTTATAACTCTGCTTTCTTTTTTCTTAACTCCAGTGTTTTCCCCATGACAGCTGTCCACATCAAGAGCTACCCCTGCTCTGACTGTGGGGTCTGCCTGGGTCTGGGTGGTTTCCTGTGGCCTCTGCACCACTCTCGCTAGAACAGCTTCCCGTTTCTGGAGCGGTAGCTGCCGTTGCAGGAATGACACTTGCCATTTATATAGTATATATTTATATATATATATGTATATATATATGTATGTATACTTTGAGAAACACATTAAGGGAACCACAAAGTCAGCCTACTATCAGCTTAAGAACATATGAAGGGTAAAAGATGTGATGTGTCAGCAGGACCTGGAAAAACTAGTCCAGCTTCCATCTTTAGTCGGTTTGATTATTGTAACAGAGTTTTTACAGGTTCTACCTAAAACATCAGTCAAACACCTGCAGCTGATCCAGAACTCTGCTGCTCCAGTCCTCACTAAGACCAAGAAAGTGGACCATATCAGTCCAGCTCTGAGGTCTTTACACTGGCTGCCGGTCAGTCAGAGGATGGACTTTAAAGTTCTGCTGCTGGTCTATAAAGATCTGAATGGTTTAGGACCAACATACATCAGAGACCTCTTGACCCAGTATGAACCTACCAGAACCCTCAGGTCATCTGGATCCAGGTTCTTATCAGTTCCCAGAGTCAGAACCAGACATGGAGAAGCTGCATTCAGCTTCTATGCTCCACATGTCTGGAACAAACTCCCAGATCAGCTGAAACCCTCAGTTTATTTAGATCCCGGTTAAAGACCCACCTGTTCTCTGCTGCATTTCAATAGTTTTTATTTAGAAGTCAAAATCTACATCTGGTTCTTTTAAGCTGGAATCATGTTTTAATATTGTCTTTAACTTTATTTCTTGCATCTATTTTATTTTAGCATGTTCCTTCTGCTTTTATTTCATTAATTGCATTTCTTTTAATCTTTATTTTTTTTGTGCTATACAAAATAAAGTAGCCTTTGAGAGTAGCACTTTTTTTTTTTTATTTACTCATTTCTTTAACACGGTGTTGCTCAGTTTCTCTCTCTAGTCCGCGGCTGTTCCTCTCGGTATAAAACCGACACAGCACACAGATGCAAACAGGATCCAGTCGGATGCAGTCCAGTTAGTAGGCTATATGATTTCTGTATCGATTTATAGTTTCATTTGCATTGATGATCCTGACGTATTCCTTTTAACTGATTACAGCTTTTCTTTTAAATAAAATGCATAATAGCTATATATTAAAGTGGTCTGATTTTATTCCAGAGTTATATCGTACAGATTACTGACCAACCAGTAGACTACCGTCTAATCAGTTTCTGACAGCGATCGATCACTTTATGGTTCAACATCTGCAGATGTAGTGAAGTTACTGTTTCAATGGATGGCTGGATGGATGTTACTTTGTCCAGACATATGTTTGCCACTCTTTCTTATACCGCAGTCCACACCGGTGAAGAACAGCAAGTCCCACTGTCTTCTGGTAGTTTATAATTGGCTGGCCATTCTTTTCTTGATATAACTTTCCAGATTTGTTCCAGTTTGTTATTAAATAATCATTGCAGTAATCATGATGTAGGCTTAAGATCACACCCTTCATTGTCATATTTCTTTCTGCTACTGTCATGTGCCAGGATGGGTCTTCATAAAAACTACAGAAAAAAAACTGTATAGAAAAAGGCTTGTCTGGTAAAATAAAAATGTGTGGGTGCAGATTGCTACACGTCATTGAGGATAACAAAGCACATCAACATCCACAGTGATTAGTAGATGATTTCAGGTGGAGATAAACTTAACCAGTAAAGATCAGAAACCTTGAATCAGAGCAAGGAGGAACACCAGACGTGTTTTCACCTGAAGATGTCTGCGGCTCGGCGGAGGAAGTCCTGCTCCTGCTGGTTGCTGCCTGAGCTCATTCCTCTGTCGATAATGTTGAGCAGAGGCTCCACTAAACCCAGAACAAGAGGGCTGCCAGCCTGACGGGCCACGAACACTTCAAGCAGGTCCAACACCTACGAGCCAAGCAGAGGGAAGATGGGAGCTTGTGATTGGTGGAAGATGCTTTCTCTTCTCAAACTGTTACCTTCACAAACTGAGAACGAGCTACCTTGATCTTAAAGTCTCGAACCAGAGTCTTCTCTTTCTGTAGTTTTGCTTTCTCGTCTTTCTTGGCCTGGATCTTTTTCTTCTGCTCTGAGAACAGTGCTGACAGACTCTTATCCATCTTCATCATTTCTTCATCGTCCAGATCTTCATCACTGCTGCCATCCTCCTCAGTGGCCTGAATATGAAGCACAACAGAGCACAAGCCTAAAACGTTGTTCTGATAGGTTTAACTTCAACTTCTCTACACGATCACCAGAAATCTTTTTATTTAAAATGATTTAGCTTAGCACAACACTTCAACTTTATTTAGTGTTCTGGGATTAGTAAGTGTCTGTGATGAGCCCTGAAGCTCTTTAAAGAGAAATTAATTATATATCCTGAACACCCACCAGAGCGCTCTGCTGCTGGAGGACCTTCATCAGTTCCAAGCGGAAATTTTGGTCCACTTCCTGCTCAATTTCCTCTTCTTCCTCATCATCCTCCACTGCTTCATCCTCCTTATCCATATCAGAGTCTTCATCCAATCCATCGGATTCATCCTCCTGGCAACCAAACAGGTGTTTTATAACTCAGACCATTACAATACAGACCATTAACATAACAACACCAGGTGTTTTGTCAGTAAACAAACTGCATGAGTGAAGATATGAAGAAGACAGAAAGGTTAAAAAAGGAAATAAGCAGAACCTCCAGAAGTAAAGAACTGACCTCCATTTCTTCATCGTCTTCCTCATCATCGTTCTCTTTTGATTTCTTCTTCTGTGTACTGTTCGAGTCGTCGGTGACGACCACAGCACTGTCCTCCTCGTCCTTGTCAGGGTCCAAGACCTGGATGGAGTCCAAAACATCAGTTAACAGTTATTTACAGAGACAGGTCTGTCTGTGCATCCAACCATCTGTCTGAGCATCCAACCATCTGTCTGTGCATCCAACCATCTGTCTGAGCATCCGACCATCTGTCTGTGCATCCGACCATCTGTCTGAGCATCCGACCATCTGTCTGAGCATCCGACCGTCTGTCTGAGCATCCGACCGTCTGTCTGAGCATCCGACCGTCTGTCTGAGCATCCGACCGTCTGTCTGTGCATCCGACCATCTGTCTGTGCATCCGACCATCTGTCTGTGCATCCCACCGTCTGTCTGAGCATCCGACCGTCTGTCTGAGCATCCGACCGTCTGTCTGAGCATCCGACCGTCTGTCTGAGCATCCGACCGTCTGTCTGAGCATCCGACCGTCTGTCTGAGCATCCGACCATCTGTCTGTGCATCCAACCATCTGTCTGAGCATCCAACCATCTGTCTGAGCATCCAACCATCTGTCTGTGCATCCAACCATCTGTCTGAGCATCCGACCGTCTGTCTGAGCATCCGACCATCTGTCTGAGCATCCGACCATCTGTCTGAGCATCCAACCATCTGTCTGTGCATCCAACCATCTGTCTGAGCATCCAACCATCTGTCTGAGCATCCAACCATCTGTCTGTGCATCCAACCATCTGTCTGAGCATCCGACCATCTGTCTGTGCATCCGACCATCTGTCTGAGCATCCGACCATCTGTCTGTGCATCCAACCATCTGTCTGAGCATCCGACCATCTGTCTGAGCATCCAACCATCTGTCTGTGCATCCAACCATCTGTCTGAGCATCCGACCATCTGTCTGTGCATCCGACCTTCTGTCTGAGCATCCGACCATCTGTCTGTGCATCCGACCATCTGTCTGAGCATCCGACCGTCTGTCTGAGCATCCGACCGTCTGTCTGAGCATCCGACCATCTGTCTGAGCATCCGACCTTCTGTCTGAGCATCCGACCGTCTGTCTGAGCATCCGACCATCTGTCTGAGCATCCGACCGTCTGTCTGAGCATCCGACCGTCTGTCTGAGCATCCGACCGTCTGTCTGTGCATCCGACCTCCTGTCTGTGCATCCGACCGTCTGTCTGTGCATCCGACCGTCTGTCTGTGCATCCGACCGTCTGTCTGTGCATCCGACCGTCTGTCTGTGCATCCGACCGTCTGTCTGTGCATCCGACCGTCTGTCTGTGCATCCGACCGTCTGTCTGTGCATCCGACCGTCTGTCTGTGCATCTGAGCATCCGACCATCTGTCTGTGCATCCAACCATCTGTCTGAGCATCCAACCATCTGTCTGAGCATCCAACCATCTGTCTGTGCATCCAACCATCTGTCTGTGCATCCGACCATCTGTCTGAGCATCCGACCATCTGTCTGAGCATCCGACCATCTGTCTGAGCATCCGACCATCTGTCTGAGCATCCGACCATCTGTCTGTGCATCCAACCATCTGTCTGAGCATCCAACCATCTGTCTGAGCATCCAACCATCTGTCTGTGCATCCGACCATCTGTCTGTGCATCCAACCATCTGTCTGTGCATCCAACCATCTGTCTGAGCATCCAACCATCTGTCTGTGCATCCAACCATCTGTCTGAGCATCCGACCATCTGTCTGTGCATCCAACCATCTGTCTGAGCATCCAACCATCTGTCTGTGCATCCGACCATCTGTCTGTGCATCCGACCGTCTGTCTGAGCATCCGACCGTCTGTCTGAGCATCCGACCGTCTGTCTGAGCATCCGACCGTCTGTCTGAGCATCCGACCGTCTGTCTGAGCATCCGACCGTCTGTCTGAGCATCCGACCGTCTGTCTGTGCATCCGACCGTCTATCTGTGCATCCGACCGTCTGTCTGAGCATCCGACCGTCTGTCTGAGCATCCGACCGTCTGTCTGAGCATCCGACCGTCTGTCTGAGCATCCGACCGTCTGTCTGAGCATCCGACCGTCTGTCTGAGCATCCTACCGTCTGTCTGAGCATCCAACCATCTGTCTGAGCATCCAACCGTCTGTCTGAGCATCCAACCGTCTGTCTGATATATTATTAGTAAATGCTCCATTAACTGGTCTTATCAGTTCTTCTTTAGTGTCTCTTTTAAATTTTTGCTAAATGTAAATAAATAAATGAATGATGAAGAAAAAGCTAAACGTCTCGTCTATGCTGGGCTCACACCAAACGATTTTCATGGTCGCAGACTAAAAACGGAAGTCTTTAGGAAATCTTAGGAGTTTTGCTGGAGTCACAGCGCTCCCGTCATCTCGGTCGTTAGGTGTGAGCTGGTAATCTGGCTGTTTAACGTCAATCTTTCTCCAGTCTTGGATCTGCGACAATTTCTAACATGTTAGATATTATTGCAAGTCGCAGTGACGAAACACGATCAACAACCAATAGATGAGCTCTGACAAAAGCAGAAACAAGAATCCAGACAGTCAGACCACCGACAAAAAAGGACGGGGGGAAAAAAAAAAAGACGAACAAGTAGCGGTGATGAAACGTCGTCGGTGGAGCGTCCAGAAAGAGGAGTGGGTGGTTATTAGAAGTAAATGTCTGCTGTGGATCATTTATGTGTTACAGTATAATGATTTAACAAACGAGAGAAGAATAAAAACTCATTCATCCTCCAGATTCTGGTGAGTCGGTGTAACACCTGGTGGAGATGAAGAGCCACACTTAATAATGATGATGTGGAATTCCCTCCTGGAGGGAAACTCTCCCCTTGTTTGCTTTACTGTGTGCAGATCAGCCCTGTTCCATATCAACTGTCCAACATGTCACAAAAAATGCTAAAAGAATCTAGTTGCAGTCTTGTAATTTGTGACCCTATAGATTCACAGTCTTTGTCAAATCTCAGTCTGAGACTAGGCTGAGACTTAAGACTAAACACTGGTCTTTAGATGTGAGCTGGTAGTCTTTCAGAGTCTTGTGCAAATCTTTTAAAAGTCTTCTGGTGTAAGTCCAGCCTTAGCTGGTAAATCCTAAAGCCAAGCCAACTTTATTTATAAAGCACTTTAAAAACAGCAGGAACCACTGACCAACATGCTGAATATAGAAATAAAATGCCTTACTAATTACGTTTTAAATATCTAAAACCTAAAAAATGTAATTAAATAAAAAGTAGACAACACTAATGAAACACTAATAATTTTACATTTAACAATTAATAACATTTAGTTAGTTCATTTTCATGCACATATGTATAATCTGCTACCTTACTGGATAATATAGCTAAATAGATATTCTGAAAAATGTTACATTATTTACAATTAATTCCTTAATTAATTTGCACAAATGATCAAATTATCTCCATAAAATCAAAATCTTCATTGACTGTTGCAGGAAACAAAGGAGGCGAATGATCTTTTCACATGTAAAACATGAAAAAGAAAAACAAACAGCTTCACAGGACGATTTACTTTAAACTTCTGACATCAACCTGGGCGACGATCTCGTGCCACTTACGTCCAAGATGGCACTTAGTGCGGCTGCAGTAACGTGGGGGCAGATGGAGGAGAAGACCGCTTTGCAGACCTGTCGGATATGTCGGCTCTGCTGGGACAGCAAAGACAACAAGATGTCCACCATCACCTCCACCCACTGCGGCTCCTCCAGCTCAGTGACTGCATCAGGAAACACACCAGATATTTCATGTAAGAGAATAACCTGCACTGAAAGTTCCATTTATTCATTTTTATAGACGTTTCAGAGACGTTTAAGTCACCAAGCGTAACAGAACCAAGTGTAATAAACAGAACCAGGAAAGTTTTCTACTGAGAAACTAACGTAGCTGATTGTGAATTTATAGTTTGTGCTGAAATTTTCTGTTTGGGAGATAATGTCCCTTCTGTAATCAGACTGAAAAGATGAGTCAGTTTGTGAATTTCAGATGCTTGTAGGAATGTTTCTGAACTGAGACCAGAGCTTTGAAGTGGTGAAATAAACTAATCATCTGCCTCGAGTAGAGCTTTAACACCTGAACACTGTTTACATTCAACTGTGAATAACTGAATTACTGCATCATTCACTGCAAAATAAAATAATAATAAAAAAAGCCAAATTTGGTCTTTGGTAAGGATTAAACACTTGCATAGGTCAAAGATTACCAACAAAATAAATTCCATTCCATTTTTATTTTTAGAGTAGTGTATTCTTCTGCAATAGATCTAGTCAACTATAAATAGTTGATTAAAACTAAACTAAAACTCACGAATCGGATTACTTAAATATGGCTTAAATTAAATGACAACTTAGTCATGAGATTTTTGCTGAAACTGAATCAAAATCTGGAGATTTCTATTATCACATTAATGTTTTAATTCATTTACACCGATAATTATTATTTTGTGCATTAACGCAGTTTCTTTAAAGTCTGTTTTTCACTGGTTCTGAATACATATACAGACAAATCATGGTCCTGGCGAGGGACGGCTGTCATTGTGTCTTAACCACAGCTTCAGACGGGCCAGATTCAACGCAGCCAAATCTCCTTTCAAAGCAGGAAACAAGCCATGTGCTCTAAAATCTGGTGCTTGTTCCACAAATGACTGCAGAAAGTTTCAAGGCCAAATGTTCTTTCTTTTAACTGCGTTTATTTTTAAGTTTTTAAAAGTTATTAAAAAACAGACGTTCTGTCACAATATACACATCCTGAGATTGTAATCTCAGTACATCCTAAAATTTGCATCCTTCTTTGTCATGTACATTTCATTTTATATTATATTACTATTGAAGCTGGGATTTACAAGGACAGCTATTGTGTGATGTGAAAAATGCTGTTAAAGAGGCATGTGTAACATTTTCTGTTGTTTACTGGCCAAAATCGATGTCTGCGTGTACATACGTGTTATCATTGGCGGATTATCACCTCTGCTAATGATCTTACACCTTCTCGTAAGCAAAGAATTTTAGATATGTTTATACGTGTGATGGATAGCCAGGAGGGAGCGTCATGGTGGTCTGCCATCTTGAAACTACAGCCAAATAGCACCAACGCAGAATCCCTGCAAGCTAGCGCGCAGATTGAGACGCAGGAGGAAAAGATAAACAAGAGGGGCTTAATGCCCTGGCAAGTTGGAAAATCTGTTAAATTGTTATTTACAAAAATGCAGGATCATGCATGTCCAGCAGCAGCACAGCAGCCGTTTTTACTATCACCAAGAAAGCAAAAGAGGGCATTTAAAAGGCAGCGTGACCAGATGTTACAAAAAGAGGAGGATTAACATCATGCTAGCCTTCCCCAGGTAAGCAGCTTAAGAAGGAGAAAGGGACGCTGAAGTTGTCAGCTTTCTCCTTGACAAGGACGTAATCGGTCCAGCCTAAATTAGCCTGAAGCTAAAGTCTTTCATTTGGTTTTGTTAGACAGCGTTGCTTGTTACATAACACTAGCTTCTGCTGAAATACTTTGTACAGAAGTGTGTGTTTAAGTAGTTTCAATCGCTTTCATAATCACAGTAAACACAGGCTCTCAGTGGCGGTAAAGTCGGACTAAAAGCCGGTGGGAAGGCTTTGTAAGTTGGCTTTTACTGCGACAAAAAGCCGGTGCTGTTTCCATCCATTGAGGCTAGTTTTCCCATCGAGATCCGTTCCCCCTGTGAGAACCTTTCTTTCTTCTAAACACACAACATCTGACAGTTTGATGGGATGCAGTTAGCAATATTTATGAAAGCAGGAACCTCTATCCCTGAGTGAACACTACATGAACTATCGGATGACATGCTTTCATCTGTGTTGATGCTTTTTGAATCACAGCAGAAACTGTTGCTGCAATACGTGTTTGAGAAAGTGAGATGCTAGAAACTACTATACGTCAGAATGCCAGATTCTTACATAACAGGCAGCTTATTCCTTTAAAGTGTTTGAAAACTAAAACTTACTGCACTTCACGTGGCAGTCATTTTAAGATATAAATACGCAATACACTACTTTGAAGTCCTTACTGAATGTTGCACTTAATGTGATTAAGTGGGATTAATTGCAGATGTTAGTCCTATTAATCATGACTGAATAATTTAATCGTTACCCAGCACTAGTATTTAGTTTCAATGTTAACATGACCTTTCAAGGTTTTCAGTCAAGGAATTTATGTGAAATGAAACTGAGAAAATTAGCATCATCACCTTGTTTCTTCTTCTTTGCCTTCTTTTGCTGAGCTTTTTCCATACAGCTCTGCAAGTCTTTCATGATGTCCAGCAGCTCTTCAGGAGCCTTTAGAAGAGACAACAATCTCACTCATATTCTGATGTTTTTTTAAATAAATACTTCAGAAGATACAGGCTACATAAAGCCATGAACAACCACCAGGTTTTACCTTGAAGAGGTGCAAGCCGACCAGCAGGAAGAGCTGCTGAAACCCGTCACTCTCTACAGACGAGCCTTTATGTGCCGCCTTCCTTAGGTTTGCCACCGACTCCATCATGCTGAAAGAACACAAAGAGAAAGCTGTTTTATGTCGTCCTACGTCCATCTTATTTAGGACTGTGGCACAATATAAAAGGCAAGGCAAGTTTATCTGTATAGCACATTTCATGTACAAGACAGTTCAAAGTGCTTTAAATAAAACATTAAACACATTACAGGTTGTACAAAGAAAGCATTAAAAGTAGGGAAAGGCATCAACAAACAGCAAAAATCACAATAAAATCACTGTAAAATCATAAATTGCATTGAAATTAAAAACAATATAAGTTAGCTGCAGATTTCATGCATAGGTGCATGAAAAAAGAAATGTTTTTAACCTGGATTTAAAAATGTCGACATTTGGTGAAAGTTTAATCTCCACTGGCAGTTTGTTCCACTTGTTTGCAGCAGAACAGCTAAATGCTGCTTCTCCATGTTTAGTCTGGACTCTGGACCCTGGTCTGGACTCTGGTCTCTGGTCTGGACTCTGGCCTGGACTAGTGGACCAGAGTCTTTGGATTTAAAAACTCTGCTAGGTTTATATTCTCTGAACATATCACAGATGGAGTCTGGGCCTAAACCGTTCTGGGATGTAAACGGTCAGAAGGGTTTTGAAAGTCTATCCCATCTCCGTCAGCGATCACGTACCAGTATCATTCACTTTTAAAATAAGAACAACAAACCAGCAACTAGAAACTGGAGGTTTAATACGTCATTACTTAAAGATCCTGAGTTTATCAGCTACTTTAAAAGAGAATGGTCCTTATATCTTGACAGCAATGACATCCCAGAAACGTCAGCGTGTTCTTTGGGAAGCAGGAAAAGCAGTAATGAGAGGGAAAATCTTTCCTTCTCTTGCCATAAGAAAAAGAAGGAGGCGTCGAGGATTTCATAGTTAGAAATAAATTGCTAAAGGATGCTTACCATGTCTCCCCAGAAGAACACAGCTGAGCATGAGCTTAATGAAATAATAAACAAAAATACACAATTTCTGGTGCAAAGACTCCGCTTAAGATAAAAAAAATAATATAAAAATAAAAAAATCTGATTATCAAGAGGGACCTTATACCCATAAAGCTCCTCTAGGAAAAGCTCATTTGTTGGGAGCAACACACCAGCCAGACATTCTGCTGCCATGATGCTGGACAGGACAAGTTAGAGGAAAAAAAACTATCAGAAGGTTTTAAAATCTATTCCGTGACTGACTGGAAACCAGTGTAAAGATTTTAAACTGGTGTGATGAGTTCAGTCCTGGTCTAGCAGCAGCGTTCTGGATGAGCTGCAGATGTTTAAAGCTGTTTAGAAAGTCCTCACCTTTACAGTAATCCAGCCTACTGGAGATGAGTGCATGGGGGAGTTTCTCCTGGTCTTTCTGGGAGACTAGACTTTTAATTATGTTGAAGTTTCTGAGCTGGTAAAAAACTTATTAGTGGCAGCTTTGATGTGGCTGCTGACAGTCTGGTCTGAGGCCCCGTTCAGACTGCAGCTCACTTCTAATATTTTGCCCATAGGTGACTCATAATGGATTTTTTAATGAAAGTCTGAACAGCTTAAATCTGAATTTTTTAAATCTGACCCAGGCCACTTGCATGTGTGGTCCTACATCAGACACATATCTGTATCTGGGTGAGGTCCATTCAGATTCATATCTGAAAGGACGTCATCAACAGTCGTGTCGCATTTAATCCGACTTTGACGTCACAGAAGTCAAACAAACAGCACATTTCTGCAGTTTCACAACATTTACTGTGTCGTCTTTTCTACAGCATCACTTTAATATATGAACAAATTAAGCAAAGCAATGCAATGAACGGAGGGACGGTGTGTATTTTAGCATGTGTTAATATGCGGGTCGACTCATGTTTTGCATCATCGGGTCAGGTCCAGATTTCACTAGAACATATCCACGGTTCGGGTTTGGTAATCGTTTGAACGGGTTGGGGCGAGTGCACATTGGTACGATTGGACCCGTGCAGGACTCTGCACAGACGAACTCGGCTGCATTGTCTGTACATGCCTCTGTACAGAAGTAGGAGGCACCGCTCCACAAAGGGCCATTGTTAACATTTGTATTCTCCTTTTTCTTAGTATCCTTCTTTCATTCATCAGTTGGGCATAATTTTATTGGTTCAAGGTAGGCAAGTACTTCCAAATCAGTTCAAAGACATGAAGCATCCATTACATCCGTAAATGCTACGCACTATGTGACTTCGTCTTACCCTCTGCGCATGCGTGTCACTTCAGGGTCACACACTGCTCACACTTCAATGAGATTTAAGGTAGCATTGAAATGATAATGTAAACGACCACGCCCAAAAAAAAAAAAAAAAAAAATCGGATTTCAGCATTAAGACTAGGGCCAGACTGATTAAATCAGCCGATATAAGCCCTTTTCAATATGGCCAATATTGGCCATTGTTTTGCTGTTTATACGCCGATATATTCTTACTTTCTCATAAAACAGTAAATGCTGTTAAGTGTCAGAGTCGTGCAGAATGACGTCCTTGCGGCGTTTGTCCACTAGAAGAGCTGTGACTCCATTCAATCCCACAATCATCCTCTTGTCTTTTCAACCGGGTTAACTAAGTAGCTAGTAACTGCAGAAATAATGTAAGTGTACAAAATATCTGAGCGTACAGAACGAGCATTCATCACTCCGTCAGCTGCAGGCTGAGGCGTATTTTAGGAGGAGAGATGTTAATGCAGAGGGGAGGAAAACTTTATTAATACTACAGTCTGTCTTCAGCCACCGTCATGATGTCATGTCTTAGTTTTACTTTGTCAGAAAAACGTGACCGGCTGTAACAGAGACTCACTATGTGTTACAGACCATGGTGACCATCATATATAAAATACAACTCTATCAAAGATGACATCTTTTTGACATTTGAGAAAATCATATCTGCTTTTAAATTTTGGTTCATATATGATATGCCAAGAAAATATTGGAGTAAAGAAAATGTAAATTATAATTAAAGAGCATCAGAAGGCTGCATAAATAATGTTTAGCTAACTTCACTCATGTTGGTTATATAAGGTATACACCTTATATATATTTTTCTACCTGTACTTTAACCTACTTCTAATTTGCATCAGCAAGAAGTAGATGTATTTAATTCATTCATCATTCATTTATACAATTCATTTATAGATTGACTTTAAGGTTATATATTTTAATTTTCCAGTTATTTAATGCTTTGTTGCATGTTTTGAAAAAATCTTCTGTTGTAAAGTTAAACATATGAGGACAAAATATTGTGAAACTATAAAATGTTGTGCCTATAATTCATATTTTTGTTGGTGTAAGTGTAATAACCCAAAAATAAGTTAATTTATTCAATATATATATTTTTAAAAAATCGTCCAAATAATCGGTAATCAGGATTTTTTTTTTAATTGCCAAACATCGGAATCGGTATCGGCCTCAAAAAAATCCATATCGGTCGGGCCCTAATTAAACCTGTAGTGTGAACATAGCTGGCGTCTATCAACACTTCAAAGTTACAAACTTGGTATGAGATCAACCTTCACAGAGTTGTATTTGCGCCTACCTGTCCCAGGCTTGTCGCTGTTCGGGGCTGAAGGGCTGGCTGCTCTGGACATATTTTGGCTGGTTAAGCAGGACTTGTGCATACTGGACAAGGTGGTAGATCCACATGGTGCCGTCAGCCCTTACCCCAAGAACTCGCTTCTGATTGGCAGCCATGCCATCCTGTCCTTGCGGCGGCATGTTGTGCATGGACATGAGGAGCCTGGATGGGGAACAGACAGGACTAAGTAGGACAATAGAGGTAAAAAATAAATAAATAAATAAAAAATGTTTAGTTTTTCTGATAATTTGAACTTTCTGATTGGAATGAAGTTCTTCTTTTCTGACCTAATTTGTTTGATTAGGTTGATTAAAAACAGTGGTTTGTTTGCATAATGTGTCGTGAGACTATTTATTTTATTATTTTAGAGCAGAACTTTCCCACAAGGCTCACTCAAACGTTTTTAAATAAAGACTGATGGACTGAAATGAAGCATTCTGGCTTTAATTAAAGAGGAACAACAGAGAAGGTTTAATCTCACCCATAGAACGAATTGACAAGCACTCCTCTGGTGTTACCATCCAGGGGAACAGCAAGCTTGCCATTTGTCTCTGCAATGTCAGACGAGGCTTTCTTGGTGCTGAAGAACGCGTGGAAAAAGACAAACCTGGAAAGGAAACAAAACCACACTGATTTGTTGCATTTCCTCCATCCATTACTTAAACCTTTATGTTCCCCAACTGAAGACTGTCTTACCTGGCGACATCCATGATGAGATCCTCCTGCTTTTTTACATGGTGGTTGTCAATAATTGAGGAGAGTCGAGCTATGATCCACTTCCTCAGACGGAATATGGAGCTGTCCTTCCTGAAGACAGAACATCAGTTATACTCATCCTGTTTTCATACCAGATGTCAACCTGTTCAACCTGGACGGTGAGACTGTCAGGTGGAAGTAGGTGGACACACTTACTGCTCTCGTCCCTCCTGTTTGTCTTTCTGTTTGCGGGTGCTGAAGTCCAGCAGCTTATCCATCTGAGGCTGCAGGAACATGTTCTTCAGCCAGTCCACATAGTTCTGTAGGGCAGCAGGCTGGAGGTGCTGCACCACCCTCCACACTGACGGCACCACCGGGTAGCCGTGGTTGGTCAGTGAGGTGAAGCCCACCATGACTGCCAGCTGTTTGTCAGAGTCCTGACAACCCTGCAAGAAGTCTGAAATGTAGGTGTCCATCTCTGGGGCCAGTTTGAAGCGGTCTGGTTTCTGGGAGAAAGAAATAATGGATGAAGATCAGAGTGGCTGCTTGGAATAATTATCATTACTTCAAACAGTTTCCTTCTCTGATACATGCAGGGTCATAAACACGGCCCAAAAGATAATCAGCTGCCCTCTCCTCACACTGGAAGAGCTACACCATTCCCACTGCCTCTGGAAAGCAGGTAAAATAATCCAGGACTCCTCTCACCCCGGTCACCACATGTTTGATCTGTTACCGTCAGGCAGGCGGTACGGATCAATCACTGCAAGGACAAACCGGTTCAGGGACAGTTTTTACCCGACAGCAGTAAGAGCCCTGAACAAATGGTTGACGAGTACTTGAAATTCAAGTTCATGTGCTTTAATAAGCTCCTGTCCATGAGAGACGCGTATGCATTGGCCAAGTCAAGCTAGACAACTGTTAGGTTTCCTTTGCTCTCCTTGGCCTCCCTGGTTCAGGACTCCAGTATGTTCCAAACACCCAGAGAAGCCTGTAATGCCACCTTTCTAGACTGATGTGTTGACTTATCTGTTCCTTACTATGTAGGTGTCCATCCTTTTGGGAAGGACAGAGAAGAATTTTGTTGTGCTTTTGGACCTCTGACGGGAGCTATACTCCTCTTTCTGACCGTGCGTGCGTGGGAAAGACTTCACACAACAAGAACAACAATGTCCGTTTTGGCAACTTTACTGAACTCAGATGTAAGTACAGACATTTGGTATCTACATTAGCATCTGTATTGCTGCTGTGGTGGATTGCGGTCTCTAGATCGGCACAGAACAGCAAGCTGAGCTGTCCATGCACCAAGCCGTGAGCACCGTTTTACATCCAGCTAGAAAACTAAAAAAAAACTACTTCCGTGAGGGAACCTCGCTAACTTCTCATGCGTATGAATGCTGCTTCTGCTAACCAATCCAAACGCTATACTGGATAACGCACAGAACAGGGGAGGGTCAAACTTAGCTGCTGTGATCTGCCTTACAATATCTTGCACTCAACACTTAGGAGAAATGGTTCTGATCTGGCTGATGTTGGAGTCCATTTCCTTGGGTACAAAACACCCCTCCAATCGTTTCCAAGACGATGGAACAATGCCTTTTGTCTATATCCTCCACAGCAGTTTCCAGAGCCTGCAGAGGAACATTGGGCATCTCTCTGATACCGTGTAAGAGGGCAGATGCTGAACGAGCTTTGTGCACTATGTCCTTGACTTCCCTCCATGTTGGTTTGCTGGTGTCCAGCTCTTCTACAGGAGTTTCAGTTCCGCCAATCCTAGGGTGTGTACTCGATGACTAGTCGACTATCAGAATAGTCATTAGTTGCAGCTCTAGTCTGCAGACTGGCCCTCAGAGTACAGTGATCATATCTTTTATGCCCTCCCTTTCCTCTGCACTTGCTCTTTTGAACTGCTTATTGTGAGTCTTGATCTCCCCTCTCAATCGCAGGATCTCTTTGCCCTCCTGTTAAGCTAGCTGCCAGGGGCTCCACTGCTGCCTTTCCTCTTGTTAATGCCGAAGGGTTTTCTGGCCATGGTGAAGGTTGTCATACAGTCGATTTTACTCTCGGCTGATCCAGCCAACATAGTCTAGAACTCTAGTCCTAGAAGTCTGGTCCTTTTCAAGGTGACAATGTTGTGCTTTTGTTAGCTATGGGCCATTTCACTTCAAGTCTCATAGGTAGGGTGCATGAGGTAGAGTTAAGTTAAGTTTGGGTGAGCAGTCTCGTTATCCTTGTATTTTCCATAGCCATAACCGTTGTGTCCCTCCCATCGAGTCTCTCACTCCTCCTCCCTTGGGACTCAGGCAACAGCTGGTGCCCTCTTACGAGTGCTGTGATTGAATTAGCATCCTTTGAATTAGCATCTCCACCACTTTTCCAACATGTTTAACATTTTCGAGTGGCATAGATAAGGAATCACCGCATGATGAACCTGGCAACCCAAAAGGTGTCACTTGTCATCAGTGACTGATTTGACAGTAAATTATAGATAAATAATTAATTACTACTTTTGAAAAAGTGACATGTTTCACATATCACAGAGAATTTCATTTACTGGGCTTTGGTACTTTATTGATGGAAAAATGTGGGACATGTCAAAGTGAATTCAATGTCTTTGTTGGGTCAAATGATGTGAAAATGGACGATCAAATTTTAAATCAGACCAAAGTTGCATTTTAAAGACATTTTACACCAAATTTCATTGTGAATCAGAAATCAGAAATACATGCCACTACTTGGGAAAAAAATAATTAACTCAGTCATCTGATGAGAAGAACCTGCTCGTTATCAGCAACCTTGGTTCACTAACCTGAGTGGACACCACATGCTCTCCATAGTGCTTCATCACCTCTCCAGACAAAACCTCCTTCAGCTGAGATAACGAAAGCAGAGGCAGGGCACTGCCCAGCAGACGGAAGCTCAGGTAACTGGACAGAGACAGGACAACAGCAGGAAGACAAGTTAGCGGGATGCCATTCAATGGAGGCAAGAATGGAGAGGTTGACGTAACATGAACAAAAAAAAAATCCTAAATCCTAAAAGAGAAGCAGCATCTTCTCCGTAAATGGAAATCAAAATAGACTAAACTTAGAGCAAAATCCCATGGCTAAATCAGTTACTGAACTACTACTATAAATAGACCAAATACAAATTTTACAACCACACACACTCTCCCTAGGTCTTCCAGGACATGCTGTAACTCTGGATGTGAAGAACAGGTGGAACAGTCTGTTCCTGAGGGTGGAGCGATTTCTGGAACAGTTCCCTGCTATTCAGGCAGCCTCCATGGACCCTCGGTTAAAAAACCCAATGGAGAAGGACAGCTGTTGTAGATAAGGATGGACATTGATATTACCTTATTCCATTATCAGTGTGAGCTAATGTGCTCAAAAGGCTGCAGTCTAGCTAATAAAACAGTGTGTATATTTTTCAGACTGGGGAGGCTTTCTAATGAGGATTACAGAAAAGCAGAAAAAAGCAACAGTTTGTGGAAGTCATAAAGGTCCTCTTTACATCAACCATCTGCTGCACGGAGTCCAACTCTGGGCCAGATTCTACCCAACCTCGGGAAACTCCAGCACCACTTCACAGTTACTGATGAGGACTCCTCTTTTACACGGACCTGAAGTGTGTGTAGTATGATCCCGATTTTTCAGTTTTCATTAAGTATACTCAGAGACATGACTATCCTGCACTACTGTCATGCGGGATGAGAGCACCAGGCACTTCCTGGAGGAGGGCACAACCTTAGAGCCGAGATTCAAGACGAAAGTGGCAGATGGAGTGTGGACCAGACTAGAGGAGGAGCTCATGAGTCGGATCTCACAACAAGGTTTTTATTGTTATTGGTAATGTTTTTCCTCTTCCATTGTAGACCAGTGCATGAGATTCCCATAATCTATTGAATGCAGATGGAGCAGAACC
Organism: Melanotaenia boesemani; assembly: GCF_017639745.1. Lineage (NCBI taxonomy): Eukaryota > Metazoa > Chordata > Actinopteri > Atheriniformes > Melanotaeniidae > Melanotaenia > Melanotaenia boesemani. The sequence goes on from NC_055696.1 coordinate 32,481,448, forward strand.
TTGAAGAGACCACTGGTGACCATGTTGATGTCTCCTCTGATGAAGAGCATACTGCTGCAGCAGCAACAATGGTAAAATACTGCATATATACACATCCTGCTTTTTTCCCCTTTTTCATTTTCAAAAGAATTAACATAACCAATCCTGACTGTCTTTTTCTTTATTTTCCTTTGTTATTTCCAGAAGAAGCCAAAGCTCTCTGCCCTTGAGGACATGGCAGTTGAAATAAGACAAGAGGACTCTCAGCACCGCAGAGAAGATTCAGGGAGATGCAGCCGTACAGAGGTCTGCCATCCATCCTAACCTCAGTGAATCCAGTAACCTGGGGCTGGAATGTGAGGGACACTGGTGTCAAACTTGGCAACCAGGTATCTGTGTGTGCATCATCCACACCTTCAGAATGTACATTTTCTACTGCTGGAAACACCATCAGCCAGGAGCGGGCTTGTCTGTTACCTGAGAAAGCAGACACGTTGATTGTCTTGAAGAACTGCTAAATGAAGCCTCTGTAAAATTTTAAGGTCCTTAATACGCAGCAGTGAGCTCTAGACACACTGACTTGTCACCTGTTTGCAACTGTTTTATTTAAATTTGTTAGAAAACTGCTGTAAGTGGAAGAAATGCCAAAGCTGAAAAGTAAAACTCAACATTTGTTGAAAACATGAAAAGTATTTTTCTTTTCGCTACATTTTATTTTACAAAACTGGTATCGAAAAAAGTATTGTTAAGGAACCGGTATCGAAGTGAAGGTATTGCTATCGGTACCAGTATCAAATTTTTTATTGATACCCAGCCCAAAGGTATGGGGATGTCAGACTGGAAGGAAGGAAACCCTCCAGTTAGTTGTAGGAAACTTCCCCCAAAGAGTGAGACAACCAACCGGCGGCAGTAAGCACCCCCATTCCCCACAGGGCAGGACAAGCTGGGGACAGGTGTGTACATGCCCAGGACCCAGGGATTGCACCCATCGTCCTGCCAGAAAAACACCAACCCGCCACACACCGGGGGGCACGGCAGGCACGGCAAGTGAGCCCAAACCCAAGTCCTACCAGCCCCAGATCGACCCGGTCCCCCCCTTTTCTAGGTCGACTTTAGTTTTAGCTTGTCCATCTAGAAACCATCTGATTCTCCAAACAAAGCACTACACAAATAGCTTGCAAATCCAGTGAAGGGATGCCAAAACTCTGCTCTTAGCATTCCTTCACTGGTTCCCTGAACAGCTTTGAATTGATTTTAAGGTTTTTTTGCTGACTTTTAAAGTTTTAAGAAAAATATTTTAACAAAATGACGTCACTTTGTTCTCTCAGGGGCGAGGTTAATGCAGAAAAGCCGGGATGCAAAAGAAGTTATTTCCACTTTTCCGTTGATCTAAATTAGCCAACAAGGTGGAATAGATATTTCAAAAGAACAGCTGGGTACAAAAACCTATACTACACATGCAAGGTACACAAAGATAAAGACCCCCCCCCGTCACCATGGATGAAGCTTCTCATGTAGCGTGAAATGACCAGGTCAGAACACAATTTGTTCTGGCTTTTGCCAACTTTAAAAAAGGAACAAATTTCTCTATTCTTGCAGAGTTTGTATCAGGCTTAACGCAAATCTCCACTTCAAAACACTGAAATAGTGTTTTTTAAGATCTACAGTGTAGATTGCCATCTCTTACTGAGTTACTTACTGAGTTGGCCCATATGGCTCTTTAAACATGCCGTCGATGATGGCTTTGTTCCAGAAAAGCTGGAAGCTGTCTTCCTTCAGAGAGAGCTTCATGAGGTCCAGCGCCACCGGTGGGAGGAGGAACTCCTTCTTCACAGAGTGGGCTGCCATCTTCAACACCTCCGTCAACCTGACAGGTATTGGATCAGAATTTTTACACAGATGCTGCTAATCAGCAAACATTAAAAGCAGCCGACAGAAGCTCACCAACACAGACAAGCTGTGTCCGAGGAGGGAAAACATAGAACCTTTAGAGCCGGTCGAGCTCTGTGCTCTTACCTGGGGATGTTGTCAGCGTTGATGATGGTGGAGGAGCCCAGCAGCTTCTTAAGTTTCTTGGGTTTGAGAGTTTGTGGGAAGCGCTGCAACGCGACCAACAGCAGCTGCAGCTGCTCTGGAGTCTTAAAGGCTGAAGCCAGATCAGCTTGCAAGGCACCCAGAAGGACCTCCTCGAACACCTCTTCTGGGATCTTTTAGACAAGACGGCATCGTGTTAGTGCTTGAATGTTTATAGCAATGTTCTGTTAGAAGTGTGACCGAACATTAGATTCACCTCTGTGAGAATGTCCATCATGGTCTTACTGGGCAGGTCCTTCAGGTGCTGTTTGTGCTGGCTGAGACTCTGGAGGACCTCCACACATCCCAGCACCACCAGGGGCTCCTGCAGAGACAAGAGACAGAATTGAGGAACCAAAACATTATAGCACTGCAGCTCACACACAACAGCCCTCACAGCTAAGCCAAGCTACAGTTATCTATGCTAATAAACTGGCCTAGCCTCTTATTCTTGTTGGAAACCAAGGAAGATACTCCGCAAATCATCTGAACACATCCTGTAAATGTGACGAAGGGACGCGAGGATGCTCACTTTACTGAGGCGGCCAGACTGATGAAGAGCAAGGACTCCAAACAGGTTTCCAAACATAGCATTTCTGGCAAGTTTCTGAAAGGCAGAGAAGATCTTGATGAAAAAAAAACTTGCTCACAAAAGGTTTCCAGCTAAAAGAAACAACACCATCAAATCACCTTTTTCACTGCATGCAAGTCGTGCTTTTGTTTTATTCTGTCGAGCATACTCTGCAGGGAGATGTTTTCAAAGGCACCCAAGACCTGAAAAAGAAAACTTAAATGATAAGCCAGCACAGATAATTAAATAAAAGATCATTTTCTTTATACTTAGAACCCGCTACATGATACTTCTGTTTAAATTAAACACATCTTCATTTAACCTTTTCACAAACTACATCTTAAAACTAAAAGAAACAGAAGTAATAATTATTTAAAATGTTCTATTAAGTAAAATGACAGCATCTGAGATGTTAAAAAGAGTCCGGCTTAAAAATCTGTGTTTGGATTCTTTGTCTGTCAGAAGCTGAAAGCTCTATTACAGTGGTCCCAAGTCCAGTCCTCAAGATCTACTGTCCAGCTACTTTCAGATGCAGCCCTTCCCCAACACACGAGAATCAAATGACTGGCTCATTACCAGGCGTCTGCAGAGCTGAGTGACATGTGGAGGAAGGATCTGAGCCATTTGATTTAGGTGTATTGGAGAAGAGTTGCATCTAAAAGTTCCAGGATAGTAGATCTCGAGGACTGAACTTGGGCGTCCCTGCTCTGTTACTTTAACATATACAAAAGTTCAGTACAACTTAAGTTTGACTGAGTATTCATGGTTCCTGCTTTGCTGCCGTGCGGACGCTTCCTGCTCTGCTCTCCTTTCTGCTTGCATTTTTCTTCTTTTTTTCTTCTTTTTTCTTATCTTTACCGGCAAGAAATTTAGGAACAAGGACTCCTAGTCACTTATAAATCACTGGAACGAATATATTTTTTGATAAATTTAGTTGATTTCCATCGGAGAACTAGTGGAACGATGTCTCCTAACCCTGCAGTATCAGTGAGCTGCACTGAGTGTGAGCAACTTTCTTTGAGGATAACACAGCTGGAGAAGAGGATTGAAACACTGCAAGACATTCGTGTGAATGAAGAATTTATTGACTCTGTAGTAGCTTCTGTACAAGCTACTGAGTTGTCAAATGGATTGAGTCACATCTTCATACGCGAAGGCATGTCGAATGTGGAGCCTCCCGCTACAGACCTGGCTGATACACTTCCCTGGATGTGTTCAAATGACATTGGAATAGCTGAGGAAAATCCCAAACCGGACCATCAGACTGATCTCTCCTTCTGGAACACTGTTGGTGCCAGACCAAAGTCATCAACCCCGGCCAGAACCTGGTCTGATGTTGTTCGTCGCAGAGGTAAATCCAGCAGGAAATTTAAAGCTCCAGCACTCACTCCACCACCTGAAGTCTCACTGCATAATAAATATGATGTGTTGAGTCATATTAAAATGAATGATGATGAATGTAATGCAAGGATTTATCAAAATTCAAGAAATAGCCCTAAAACTCAGCCCAGGGCTAACCAGACCAGGAGGAGAGGCCAAAATCCCACAAACAGGAGGACTAGAGAAGCTATCGGCACCTCCACACAAAAACAAATAGACACAATTCTGATTGGGGACTCTATAACACAGCATGTGAGGATGGCAAAGACGGAAAATTTAACACTTTTTGATACATCAGTCAGGGAACTGACAGAGATGTTGCCGACCATTCTGTCTTCACATCCAGATGGTATGAAGATTATTGTCCACACAGGGTCTTTTGATATTCTGAGGAGGAAAATTGGCTCTGAGATCCTGAAAAAAGACTTTTCTCTGCTGTTGGAGAGACTGTGTCAGTTGGGAGCACCATGTTTACATTTCAGGACCCATTCCTACAGCGGGTAAAGGGATTGAACTTTTCAGTAGGCTTCTTGGCCTGAACACATGGTTATCAAACGCATGTATCACCCATGGGATAAAGTTCATTGATAACTTCAATATCTTTTGGAACTGTAAGGAGCGATTCAGACCTGATGGTGTGCATCCAAATCTAACTGGATGCAGATTACTTGGTGCACACTTGCGTCATGCTGTTGGGACGGCAAACCCAAACATGAGTGTACAGATAAGAGCGAAGGACACAGCAGAGAAGCGATCAACTGCCAGCTCTCCCCCCTCACCAGACCCTCTTCTCCACATCACCCAAGGTCTTAAAAGGATGTCTCTATCCAGGTCTGAACCCCAGCGACCACCATCTACCAAGAAATACAGGGCTCCCCCCCCTCCCCCTCCTCATCCTCCTATTAGATCATCTGTCCTGACCGAGCAGGGCATGGGAGGAGGTTCCCAGAGCAGCAGAATTCACAACAAAGATAACATGCCATGATGCATTCAGGGTCCTTGCTGTAGTTTTGCTACTACTGACAGCTGTTCTGAGATCAAGCCTGGACCCAGTAGGATTCCTGTGTTAGTTAGTAAAAAAAGGAATCGAACACGGTCAGTTTGTGGGGTGAATCGATCTAATCTGTTAACTGTACCTTGTATAACTCAGAATACAACAGAGACCAGTGTAAACTTCATAAAGCTAGCTGTACTAACTGTTAGATCTCTGTCCAACAATCACTGTTAGTTAATGACTTCATCATTTCTCACAGTTTAGATTTTCTTTTTCTGACAGAAACATGGTTAACAGAAGACACAAGTGCTACAGTTCTTAATGAAACAGCACCCCCTCATTTTAGTTTCATGAATAAATGTCGAAACGGGAGGAAAGGGGGAGGAGAAGCTGCCTTATTTAAAGATTCATTCCTGTGTAAAGAAATGTCATTTGGTGATTTTACTTCTTTTGAATATCTTAGTTTTATTTTAAGGGGCATTCCTAAAATCCTATTTCTAATCATCTAAAGACGTCCAGGACACTGTGTAAATTTTATTGATGAATTTTCTGAATTATTGTCGGTTATCTCTACTGATTGTAACCATTTCATCTTAACTGGGGATTTTAACATTCACATAGATAACATGACGGATGGTAATGTCAAGGAATTTTGTTCCATATTGGACATGTTTGGTTTGTGGCAACATATAAAACAACCGACCCACATTCAAGGTCACATTCTGGACCTGGTTATTTCAAAGGGTGTTGATATTTCTTCTGCTGCGGTCACTGACTTGGCCTTGTCTGACCATTTTTGTATTTTGTTTGATTTACTGATCACTCAGAATGTTCAACCAACCTGCTCCTCGGTTAGGAAGAGGTACATTAATGAAAGAACAAGTGCTAAGTTTGTGGAGGCTATGTTACCAACAACCAGTGCAGAGTCAGTTGATAGACTCCTGGATAATTTCAATCTGAAAATCTTGAATGTAATGGATGCTGTTGCACCGATAAGAATCAAGAGCAACTTGAGCAAACAGAAAACACCATGGAGAAACACCCCTGTGGTTACCAGCCTAAAAAGAGAATGCAGAAAAACTGAGCGGAAATGGCGGAAAAATAAACTTCAAATTTACTATGAGCTGTACAAACAAAGCCTGCGTAACTATAACAATGAGCTGTGCAAGGCCAGAGAGCTGCATTTATCTGGAATGATTAACAGGAATGTCAACAATTCTCGCACTCTGTTTGCTATGATTGAAAAACTTACAAATCCTCCTAAACAGATAAGCCCAGAGCTCCTTTCCACTGAGAAATGCAACCAATTTGCAAACTTTTTTAGCCAAAAAATTAAAACAATTAGGCAAAATATTAATTCCACACAGTCAAACAAGAAAATTAGTCTGTGTCTAAAACCCGGAAATAATTCTGATGTCATGTCACAATTTAAAATGGTGAATTTAAAAGTCCTACAAGAAACAGTTTGGCATTTGAAATCAACAACATGCACTCTGGACATGATACCATCCGACTTTTTAAAAACAGTTTTTACCTCAGTAGAAAGTGATCTCCTACTGATAGTTAACAGCTCGCTGGCATCAGGCATTTTTCCCGAGTCACTAAAGATAGCTGCTATTAAGCCACTCCTAAAGAAAAGGACTCTAGACGCCTCTGTAATGAACAACTATAGACCTGTCTCTAACCTCTCTTTTATTTCCAAAATTATTGAAAAAGTTGTATTTCACCAGCTTCATGACTTTTTAAATGAAAGTGGAAATCTTGATAAATTTCAGTCCGGCTTCCGACCTCATCACAGCACTGAAACAGCTCTGGTCAAAGTGTTAAATGACATTAGGTTGAATACCGATTCTGGTCAAGTATCAGTCCTGGTTCTGTTGGATCTCAGTGCTGCGTTTGATACTGTAGATCACAGAATCCTGTTGCACAGGCTGGAAAACTGGGTTGGACTTTCTGGAGCGGTCCTTAACTGGTTCAGGTCCTATTTAGAAGGCCGGAGTTATTTTGTTACGATCGGCAGCTATGAATCCGAGCGAGTGGCCATGACTTGTGGAGTCCCCCAGGGGTCAGTCCTTGGACCTCTTCTGTTCAACTTGTATCTGCTCCCTTTGGGTAAAATATTACAAAACTACAGCATTAGTTATCAAAGTTATGCAGATGATACACAACTTTATGTGTCTCTGTCACCAGACGACTGCAGTCCAATAGACTTATTGTGTCAGTGTCTGGAGCAAATAAACACCTGGATGAGGGAGAATTTCCTACAATTAAATGAAGACAAAACTGAGATTATTCTGTTTGGTAGCAAAGAGAAGAGAGTCAGCATTGGTAAACACCTGGAGACTCGGGCTCTTAAAATCACCAACCAAGTTTGTAACCTGGGAGTGTTGATAGACTCAGATCTGACTTTCAGCAGCCACATCAAAGCTTCACTAAGAAGCTTTTTACCAGCTCAGAAACATCAACAGAATTAAAAGTTTAGTCTCCCAGAAAGACCAAGAGAAACTCATCCATGCGTTCATCTCCAGTAGACTTGATTACTGTAATGGTCTTTTAACAGGACTTCCTAAAAAGAGCATTAAACATCTGCAGCTCATCCAGAACGCTGCTGCTAGAGTTTTAACCAGGACTAAGAGATCTGAACACATTACACCAGTTTTGAAATCTTTACACTGGCTTCCAGTTAGTCACAGAATAGATTTTAAAACCCTTCTGATCATTTACAAATCCCAGAATGGTTTAGGCCCAGAATACATCTGTGATATGTTCAGAGAATATAAACCTAGCAGAGCTCTTAGATCCAAAGACTCTGGTCAACTAGTCCAGACCAGAGTCCAGACTAAACATGGAGAAGCAGCATTTAGCTGTTATGCTGCAAACAAATGGAACAAACTGCCAGTGGAGATTAAACTTTCCCCAAATGTAGACATTTTTAAATCCAGGTTAAAAACTTTTCTTTTCTCATGTGCCTATGCATGAAATCTGCACGGTAACTTTTTTTTTTTTTTAACTTATCTTGCTTTTAATCATTTTAATGTAATTTATTATTTTATTGTGATTATGTGTTGATGCCTTTTACTATTCTAAATATCTGTAATGTCTTTGTTTTATGTAAAGCACTTTGAATTGTCCTGTACATGAAATGTGCTATACAAATAAACTGCCTTGCCTTGCCTTGCCTAGCAGGAAAGCAGAAACCGAACCATTTTTACTGTAGAGCAGATGGCTGGCTTTCAGTCATGTGACTTCTGCAGACTCAGGCGCTGCCAGTAAACAAAGTGGTGGTCAAACCAAAATAACCAAAGTTCTCTTTTGATCTGTGATATCGTCTGAGAGAATTATCACTGTTTAGATAAAAGTTTGTGCACTAGATACTTTAAACAAATTGCGATATGTGAGCCATAGATCCTTAGGCATTATCCAAGAAAAATTTAAGCTTTGAAATTGGAGAAATAGTTTCCTGTATTTAAAAGTGCCTGCTGTCTCAGAGGAGCTTCTACGAGTCGAAGCAGATGAAAGCACAAAACGCTTCGGAGCTGTTAACGTCTTAATGAGTGGATGGGATTAAGATCCTTCATGACAAATCCTGCAGGATTTCTGGCCCTGGAAGTACACGCATGATGTTTTTACAGCATCAGTCATACATATGTTTGGTGTAAACAAACCGTGACCGGCTGTTTCCCTCTATCATGGCCTACATCCATCGTAGGAGTCCAGTCTATCGTGTCCAGTAGCCGAGTCACCAGATACGTGTCCATTTGACTGGACCACTTCTAGTCCTTCCTGTTGGATCCACTCCAGCCAGTTTAGTTCTTAATAGTTTGATATTCACTTTTTAGTTTTTGTCCGTTTCTCTCTGTTTTGTTTAGAAGTCTGTTGGTACTTGTGAGGGGCCATCAGCTTGGAGACCTCCTGGAAGACCTAGTTTCAGGTCCCTCCAACAAGCTCTGTCTGCATACAAGCATCAAGCAGAGAAACTGTTTACATCTCGTCCACAATGATGGGCTGATGGATTTACTACACTGATGACAACAGGCAAAATAAAATTTCACCTTCTACTTCTTCTCTTGTTTAGCGACAGTTAGTAAACAACTATTTAATTATGTGGTATCCACTCAGCCCAGGAAACCGCTAACGGAAAACCCAACAACCCGAGCCATGTGGCGTGAGAGTCCAGTAGGTACTAGTGGGAAAAGGTCATACGTCATCTCATCATAACGATTACTAGGACATCCTGGTGAATACAGCAGAAACATTAGCTCAGGTTCAAATTTGCTCGTGTGTTGTCAGCTACGCGCTTGTCAGTCACAATCTTCATGAGTAAAAAAGAAAAAAAGAAATCAAGATTTTTTTTCCACCCCATCCATCCATCCATCTTCTTCTGCTTATCCGGGGTCGGGTCGCGGGGGCAGCTGCCTCAGCAGGGAAACCCAGGCTTCCCTCTCCCCGGCCACATTCACCATCTGGAGGGATCCCAAGGCGTTCCCAGGCCAGCCGAGAGATGTAGTCCGTCCAGCGTGTCCTGGGTTTTCCCCGGGGCCTCCTTCCGGTGGGACATGCCCGGAACACCTCACCAGGGAGGCGTCCAGGAGGCATCCTAACCAGATGCCCGAGCCACTTCATCTGGCTCCTCTCAATGTGGAGGAGCAGCGACTCTACTCTGAGCCCCTCCCGGATCACCCCATAAACATTAATTAACCCACACAAAGGGTCCTTTTAACTTGCTTTTACCCTCTGTGTTGTGTGTGTTTGATGGGAAGGGGTGGGGGGTGGGTTTTTGCTGCTCTTGGGTTGGGGTTCTGGGGGATTTTACTCTCTGTAAAGCACCTTGAGTTGCTATTTTTATGTATGAAAGGTGCTATATAAATAAAGTTTGATTTGATTTGATTTTGAAAGGCAAAAGTTAACGAAAAAGACTTGGCAGTGTTTGGTGGATATTCAGACAGGAAGTAAACAGTTTGTCCTTGAAGCAGGAAAAGATTTGGGTAAAAATTCAGTGAATCAGACAAATTATGACGGTTTATTGGAGTTACAGCATCTTTTCAGCTGCTGATCTTGTGGGATGTCTGAACTGTTCAGGACCTACAAAAGTGATCCAAGAAGAAAAACCCTCATTTCTAGCAGTAGCTTCCATTTTAGAATTAATTAGTTATCATGTAGTTCTTTGATATTGGACTAATCTCAGGTAGCGAAACGATGCCTAAAGATCCTTTAATGTTTGTGCTGTACATTTACCACGTCCACACTGTTAGCTGGTGGTGACTGTGGAAAGTAAAAGCTCTGAAAAAGTAGTGGATTTTCTAATTTACAATTATGTTTTTAACCAATCAGAGACCTGCAGTCGACTCACCTGCCCCAGAGCCAGGCTGAATCCAGGTCTGGCCGTCTCCCGTGTGTGTGCCAGGCCATCCACCAGCCTCTTAACCGTGTATTCCAACTCATCTGCCTGCAGCACAGAAAAAAATCATTTATCACACACACAGTTATTATTTTCTATTTTAAAAGCTGCAAGCACTGCTGGGCAACAGTAACACACATTTACTTTATTATCACACAGAGCTATTAAATAATTATTAATAAAACATTATGAACTGAGAGTTTATGCTTTTATTTTACTTGTGAGCTGTAATAATGTAACACAGCATTATTAACACATCATTAATACATTATTAATACTTTATTAAAAGAAACTTTTCAACTTTAGGAATGTTTTTATGTTCAGATAAGTATAAGACGACATTGCTGTTTTGTGTTTTAAAGGTATAAAGAGCATTTCGTCCACCTCTCTACGACCTGTTAATGATGGTAATAATGTAATGTGTGAGCAGCAGGTCCAGTTCTGTACCAGTATTTCCACCTATAAAACAAAAACCACCATGGCAACGGTATTTCTGTATTTTACCTCCAATAAAACACCAGTGAACGGGATTTTTATGAGTGAACAGTCACTGTGTGCCTCACCTTGTCTTCAGTTTTTAGGTAAAGGATGAGGTTTTTCACCGCCTTCAGCCGAATCTCCTGATCCGGTTTGGCCAAATCCCAGAAGAAGTCGAGGAAGACCCGGTTCTGCTGCGGGACTCCGGCCGGTCGCAGGGGTTCCGATGACTTAAACGATACCTCCACCATCTTCACAGACATCTCAACTCACACCAAGTAACACTGCTGTCATGCTACTGCTGCTGCACGTGCCTCACTAACACCAAGCACTTCCGGGTCAACGCAGACGTTTTTTTTAAGCGACAAAAAAACTTTATTTGCACCAACAAAAACACCTCCTACTACCAATAATGATAATAATAATAATAATAATAATAATAATAATAATAATAATAATAATAATAATAATAATAACTAAATATGTTATTATAAAGTTAACGAGGAGAGATATCAGCAATAATTCTAGAGAAGCAGCTGCTGCCCATCAAAATAAAAAGAATGGGAAAAAGCGTTATAAGGTCCTTTCCAATCCTTCTACAGTGGAAAAAAGATTATTCACTAGTGGAAGACATACAGCTGCCAGTCTTCCCATGACTGAACAACCTATGTCTGAACATTGTGCAAAGTTCAGAGAAATTTCAGTAAACACTCTACATCTGCAGTCCTACAGAATCAAATTATTTTTTATTTTTAAAATTGCACGTGTGCTTTTCTGACACACGGCCGTTTATTCATTCATGCGAAAGTACTGCAGTCCAAAATAAAAACGTACCTACATTTCATTTAAGTTTAGGGGCAAAGTTTCAGAACAAAATGCATCTGATAGGGTAGATGTAAAAGTTATCTCTTTAACTTTATTCTTGCCAAGTTTATCTTGTCATGTGCATGTGCTTATATTTTAACAACTAAATTGCGTTTTTGGTGTATTTTCCCATGTTTGTCAGAATATAAGCTAAGTTATGACACTTCCAGCCTAGTTACATCCACATGGATTTCATTTGTGTCTGAGGCATCTTTCACTGTGAATCCTTCAGATATTAAACAACATTCCCAAAGTATCATCAAATAAAACATTATTTTATTTCTGCTTTCTAACTGGAGCTATTGTTGATTGGCAGTTACCACAAACATAACCTGAACTGATAATGTAATAAGACTGTTAATAAGGGACAGGGAATTTGATGGAACAAAGATTTTCTAGGTGTTATTCAAAATGTGCAAATTCTTTAATAGGTGAGACATATAAACACAATTATATCATTTTTCAGAAACAGAAGTTTTCAAGAGAAACTGCCTCGACTGTATGAATTCTCACTGAGGCCTCATGTTATCAGACACTTTTTACACTGTATAAATATTCAGAAGAATCCAGATTTTTTGGGTTTATTAAAGGAGTGAAAGACTTTCCGGCTTTAATTTTACCAGGACAACTTTACTGATTGAGACAATTAGACTTTATATGTAGAGAAGAGCAGAGAATTTTGACTTTTACTTCTTGTGCGTACCAGGACTTTTTTCTTTTCAGTTCAGTGTGATAATTTCCCCAGTGGAGCCAGTTTTAGCCTGATCAGACTATTAATCACCTTGGTATCTGACCACGAACAGAGTGGTTTCTATGGAAACTGCAGCAGATGTTCATAGTCCCTAGAGGCTGCTTTTTCTCTGCAGCATCAACCTCAATCATATAATAAAGATATTAATTTTAATTCTCTTAAAAAGCAAATTATTAATTACTGCTCATCACATAACAGATTTTTTTCCCTGCCACACACAGAATTACATTTCATCCATTTTTAACCCTCTCCTGTCTTTTTTTTTTCACAAAAAATTGAATTTATTAAAGTAAGGAGAGCCCAGGTGTAACTGCTCTGTTCAAACATCTCATGTCATTATTGTTCAAATTTATTTAGCCATCTTTATTATTCACATCTGCTTTTCTTTCCCTGCTGTAATCAGTCAAAATGTCTTCTCTAAAAGAAAGGCATGCATGCCTTTAGAGAACTCTGTGGATTTCTTTGAAGAACCGTAAAGTCGTAAAGAAATTGTTCACGATGCGTCCGACCACAGCTGTGTCATCCGCAAACTTCACCATCAGGCAGCTCGGATGTTTAGCTGAGCAGCCAGATGTGAGCAGGGTGAACAGCAGGGGGCTCAACAGCACACAGCCCTGGGGGAGCCGGTCTGAGGGTGAGGAGTTTTTGAATAAGGGTCTGTGGCATAATTGTGTTGAATGCTGACGTGAAATCCATGAAGAGCAGGCGCACATAAGAGTCTTTGTTCTCTAAGTGGGTGAGGGCTGTGTGAACCAGAGTATATGGTGTCCTCTGTGGACCGATTCTTCCTATGTTCGTATTGGTGCGGGTCCACAGTGACGTCAATACAGTCCATGATGCGAACCATGACCAGTCTCCCAAAGCACTTTGTGACTATCGGGGAGAGGGATGCTGGCCGATAGTCATTCAGGCTTGTCACTGTGGATGTTGTGGGGATGGGGAGGGTCGTGGCGGTTGTCAGACATGTGGGGACCCCCGCCTGTTGGATGTAAGTGTTAAAGAGCAGCTCCTCAGCACCAGCCCGGGGATGTTGTCGGGCACAGCAGGTTTCCTAATCCTCTGGAGGGTTCTCCTCACTTCTGCTGAGGTCACACTGAGGAGCTCGTCTCCTGGTGGAGGGAGGTGTCTGGGTCCTCAATGTGGGCATAGAAGTTGTTGAGTGTGTCCCTGGGGCAGTGTGCATCCTCGGTGTTATAACCTGTGATGCACTTTATGCCCCTCCACACACTTTGTGTCCAACGACCCACGAAGTGTCCCTGGATCCTATGAGCACACGTGGCCTTGGCCCTCTTCACTCTTGCAGTAAGCTCATAGCCACCTTGCTAATCTGAGTGATGGTGACATCCTCTACACACTTATGGATGTAGTCGAGGACAGCGTAGTCCTCCATATTCATCACTCCCTCATGGACCGTTGCCTCTATGAAGACCTGCCAGCCTGTGAACTGGAAACAGTGCTGCAGAGAAGCAACAGCATCACCGGCCGAATCAGAGACGGTGCTCTGCGTTGGACAATCGGCATGATGGAGATGTGGTCGGAGAAGCCGAGGTGGGGTATGGCTCTGTATGCATCTCATCTGTTTCTTCTACCCAGTGATTCTTAGTAATGCTGATAACTTTCAGTGCAGCACCATGGGCCATTTTCATCATCACACTTAAAGCTTTTCAAGAAAAAGTTTAAAGAATTTGAACTAATAAAACACATGAAGCACCAGAAACAAAGCATTTCACGTTTTCATAAAAAGATACTCTTTATTAAAACCGCATGCACATTTTCATAATGACCAGCTCATTTTCTGGCAAAAGAAACGATGGGCAGTCTGTGTCAAAACCGTCACCACAGAGCGGGTCCTAGAGGGGTTTTTTTATCAACAGGAGCAGCAAGGACAGTGTCCAGAGCGCTCTGAGCCTCTTTGATCTGTTGCTGCAGTCTCTGCTTCATGGCCTCATTCTGGGCCTTTTTCAGCATGTCCTGCATGTCCCTGATTGCTGCCCGGTAACCCGGTGTGTTGTGAAACACCCGAATAGCTTTGTCACCGCTACACACCAAGAAGCGGCCGTTAATATCAAACCTAAGGTCACTGATCTCCTCACTGTGGATGCCATGCAGCTCCTCCTCCAACTTTCCACTGGCTGCATCGTACATGGCCACATTACAGCCGTCACTAATGGCGACCACCCGCCCGTCTGGAGACAAGGCCACCCGGCTCCCCTCAGATGAGGAGGCGGGAACTGTCCTCAAGAGGTAAGGATCCTGCTGCTTTTTGTACTCAACATTTGTGTTCCATAACTTCCACGTACCGTCTTTGGAGACCGTCACCATCCTGATCAGAAAAATAAAAAAAGTTAAAAAAAACAAAAGTCTAAAATATGCGATATCTGGTTTCGTGTGTGCTGGACTAGAAAATTAACTTTCTTTCTGTGAAGTTGGTTAAAGAAAAACACACCAAGGAGTTCTAAAGGTGTTGGTGAATGAACAGAATGAGACTGTTCATCAGACAGAATGCTTCATATTTATCTCAAAATCATTAACGATTCAAAACACACTAAATTATTGATTTAAAATCAAACCAGCTTAAGTTATCAGTTCTTAGTAATATTTACCTGTGAGAGTCGTTGGAAAAAGCAAACGCATGAACTCCTGCAGAGTGGCCCTTCAGCTCAAATGCTCGAGCCACCTCTTTAAACTCTCCTCCCTTCCCGAAGCAAACCTCCCACACCTTCACGTCAGGAGTGAAGCCACAGGACGCTACAAACCTGAACAGAAAGACAGATTACATGCAGCCATCAAACCAAAGAGTCCACAAATATTTTAATGCTAATCAATCAGGAATGATCAAGAATGCAGCATAGATTATTGCACATTAACACAATGTAAATTCAAAAACTCCATTAAGCACGAAGACTTATGTTAATCTGGGAATTCTGCTTCTTTAAAAGGGTCCATAATAACATGTCTGCAGGCCATCAGACAGACAACCAAGACACTTATGCAACGTAAAGCACTCGTGCAATATGAGCATCTAAAAGTGTTGAGTAGACATGGATGTTAAACCTCTATCAGAGCTTTTATGTTGAGATGAAACAAATGTAAACATCATGCTTACACACTATAAAAACTGCTGTGAAAACCTGAGTGAACCAAATGCACTGCAGAGAATAACACTTGAAAGCTACAGAAGGTAAGCTCACATCAGTGAGTCAGCCAAGAGGAAAAAAACCTTCAAATAATCAAAGCTACTGATCAAACTGCACTTTTTGAGACAGTCTAAATATCCAAGTCAGTCTTTTATATGGAAGTAAATCTTTGTTTTTAGATGGAGAAGTGGGACTGACCTTCCACATGGGGAGATGGCAGCATAAGAATTGGTCATCTGGTTTGTGTTAATGGAGGCCAGTAGCTCCCCTTTCAGATCCCAGATGAGGATGCTGGTGTCTGTGGAAGCACTCATTATGAATTTACCTGAGAAGAAAGAAAAGATTAGAGAACTTTAGCTGTACTTTTCATACTGAAATTAGGGCTGGGCGATATATCGCTTATAAAGTTTTACATGGGATATATAAAATGTCTATATTGTGAACATCGAGTACAAACTGACTCGGCAGCGTTTAAAGTGGTAGTGGCCCCTGAAATGTGTTGAGCTGTAAACAACAGTCTTACTTAACTGTGATGAAAATCACACATACTGTTGATAAAATTAGTATTTGTTTTTAAATTTCTTTAAAAAAATGGAATTTTGTTGGTAAAAATGTCTCATAATGCCCCCTACAGGGTTAAAGCAGGTTTTTTGTGATGTAGAACCGTACTTGAGCTGTATTTGGTTCTTCTCTCCGTCAAGACAAAATTATAAAAACCCCACAGCCCCTCCCTCCAGATGCCGGCAGGCGGGTCCTCGCCATGCAGGCATAGAAAATCATGCCCACCAATATGAAGGGATGTGAACTTATCTTGAGGGGTGTAAAGGTAACGCCGGACTTTTTTCTTTACCTGCTGATCCTCATCTGGTGACAGACAGCAGCTCAAATCGTAGCAGCAGCAACTTCCAGCAGCTCTTCCTGCAGCTGCTACGACCTGCCGCGAGTCTCCACAGCTTTCCAGAGCTGCTGGAGCTGCTAGCAGGCAGCTAACATTGCTAATGGCTCACAGTTATACGTTCAGGACCACCTGGTTCATGTGTAGCTGAGGAGGTTCAGGTGGGGAAAAGTCTTCCACCTCAAAGATGCTCTATGGCGTAGGTCAGGGGTGCCCCAGTCCAGTCCTTGAGATCTACTATCCTGCAACATTTAGATGCAACCCTTCCCCAACACACCTGAATCAAATGAACGGCTCGTTACCAGGCGGCTGCAGAGCTGAATGACATGTGGAGGAGAGAATTGAGCCATTTGATGCGGGTGTATTGGAGAAGGGTTGCATCTAAAAGTTCCAGGATAGTAGATCTCGAGGACTGAGCTTGGGCACCCCTGGCGTGAAATTGCTTTCCATCTTGCCAGCGGTCACTGAGCTGCTGTCTGTCAATCATTTCTGCATGCGTGTCCCGCCCCGCCCACTCTCCGCCCCCTGATCGCCCCACACCTCCCACCCCAGCCCAGCCCTCGCAGTTTCAGACATTTTTAAAAACGTTTCAGGGGAGACAGGAAAGAAGAATGGAGTATGCAGCTAGCTAGCTAGCAGGCTAGTTTATGATTGTTAAGAGATGGAAGCTGAATGCAAGACGTCCATGTAAAGCAGTAACACACCTGAGAAAAGACGACAATGACGAGGAGACGGATGGTTCAGCTGTGCCTGTTTCCCAGTGGATATAAAGTTCTTAGTACATTGCAGCAGGAAACTCCTCCACCTGCTGCTTTTATTATTAAATCAGAGCTGATCTTAAACCAGATGTTTTTTTTTTATTTACAGGTGGTCTCTCTGCTGATGGGAGTGGAGCTCACCTGTGTGTGCATGTACACACATGACGTCACGTAATTACATGTCAATATAAGAATAAGATAAATAAAACAGACTGCTTAGTTTTTACTATAAAATAACAAAATATAAACCTGTTCCAGAGTAAAGGTTTAAAGATTATTTCCGTTGTGACCTGGAGCAAAATTAAAATAACCTAAATAAGAAAATATCTTAATATAAAATAACTGAAAAATACGAGATAATAAATGAGCAATTATAGAAAATAAAGTTGATCTAGGGCTGGTGGGAGTTGCTGTTGTGGGGTTGGGGCGCCCACCTAATGAACACTGGGTTTGATTAAATGTTTTGAGTGCAGGTCTCTGGTTCAAAATTAAAAGTTTGCAAAAAAGGGAAAAATCACAATAATGATCAATTTAGCTGAGCTAACCGAGTTCCTACTGGTGCCTTTTTATGCATGATAAGGTTGAATTAAGTATTTACAAAGTGTTTTAGAGGAGATTACAAACATCAGGATGTATATCGTGTATCGGGATAAAGCCCAAAAAATATGGGGATAAGAGTTTTAGGCCATATCGCCCAGCCCATGAAATCATGTCATCTCAGTTATTTTACACATATTCTGGTTTTTAAAAGCCATTTTACTCGTGAGTAAATACTGGTATTAAGGTTTGAACAGAACAAAAACACAGACCTAAAGGCTGCTACAACTCGAGCTGTTTCAGGATCGTGTGGTCTTTACCTGTTTCTGCAATGCCAATGTTAAGTATAGCAGCCTTGTGTTTCTGTGGAAAATCCTCAGAGGAAGCTTTGAAGGCAAACGTGCCATCATCTTTCTTGATCATTTTGAATATGCGGATAGCGTCTCCATTGGCCAGCCAGATGATAAACGCCCTGCACATGAAAAGCAGCGAGTCAGTGAAGACGGTGGTGGGCTCAAGATCAGCAGACACAAAGACTAAATGTTGTGGCTGTACACAAATAAAATATATTCACATCCTTCTGATTACATATCACTATTTAAATATCTTGGCCTTTATGACAACTTATTGAACAGAAGTGAAAATGGGTTAATATGAAGATAATATTTACATTTCTTCCACTCCGGCTTCTTACAGTTAGGAAGGTCATTAAATTACTGATTTTATTTACATGATAACACTTTAAATACAGCTTTCATCCTGCTAAAAAACACACACATTACTCTGAGAATAAGCCGTCAAATTAAGTTGCTGTTTTTTAAGAACATGCAGTTTATGTTTTGCTTTTCATCGTGATGTTGCTTTAACATCAGTGAAGAGGGACAGACCTGGAATCTGGGCTGAAGCGGACCAGCGTGGCATGGTCCAGCTCTACATTAGCTCTGAGACACTTGTGTTCACGTTCTAGGAAGTCCTTGGTACTCCAGATCCGGACAGTGCGGTCGTCAGCACAGGAAGCCAGATATTTCCCATTACTGCTGAAATCCACACACGTCACGTTCCCACTGTGGCCCTGAAATACATGACAGCACAAATTACTACAACCACACCGATGAATGAGGGAGAAGAATCACGTATCCAGAACCAGATTATTATTCTCATGAACTGTATAAGTTCAGATAATTCCTTCGTTGTTGTTAAAAAGGAACACAGAAGCATTTTGTAGAAGAGTAAACAGCTAAAGGTCTTTTATTGGTGAAGGATTAATCCTGGTCTAGTGGCTTCATGTGTTATTGGAAGTTACTGATTTACTTTTGGCTGTTCATAGTAAATATTTGGTTTTGTAGTAATTAATGACAGTACAGTATGTGGTTATCGTATACATTATATACAATGTCCATTTTTAAAATCCCAGTTTGAGACTTGACCTTATTTTTTTTATTTCATTTGTATTGTTTGGAATATATTTCCCTCTATTATAACTTTCATTCCTTATACTGAAGTTTTATTGTTTTATGTTGTTTTTGTGTTTATATTTCTTCTGTCTTAAATGTAAAGCTCTTTGTTTCAGCTCTGGCTGGTGTTAAAACACTTGATAAACGGATGATGATGATCTATCATTGATGTAATAAAGCACTTGGTCCATCAAATTAAGTAGAGCCATTAAACAGAAACTGGACCCTTTTGGACCTTTTAAGCAGTTTATACCTACAGAAATGTCCATAAACGAAAGGCTCCTACAATTAGTGTTGTTTGGTTGTAGTTATTTTCCTCACTTTACCTTGAGAGAGGCAGCCAGCAGCGGATGGCAGAAACTGTGATGGGCAGGTTTGTCTTTACGGCTACGCTGCTTCTCCTGCTTCTGCTTCTTGGATGTGGGGCCCTTTACTGCATGGCCTTCAGCTGAAAGACAAACATATGTACAAAAAAAACACATTTCAATAAGCAATGAAGTCAGATGAGACACTAGCTGCGTTCCCATTACCCCAAGAACTGCACAGAACCTAAATATTGCAATAAAAACTGGTAATAATAAAAACAAAAACTCAAATATGGCTAAAAAGTTTTTACCCTCTGATGAGGTGGTTTTTCAGACATTTGATATAGAAATATATCACAAAAGTGGAATGAAAAGTTTGCATTTACGCATCCCCGGGCACGACGTTGGGGGTCACATGACCAGTTCATTTCAAGATGGCGGGGTATGAGTAGATGCAGGAGGAGGGTGAAATCTTTCTACAAACAACTAAAGAAAGTGGGAGCCTAGTGGTTACAGAGGTGGGTTTGGGTCTGGAGAA
Source organism: Melanotaenia boesemani (assembly GCF_017639745.1). Lineage (NCBI taxonomy): Eukaryota > Metazoa > Chordata > Actinopteri > Atheriniformes > Melanotaeniidae > Melanotaenia > Melanotaenia boesemani. The sequence goes on from NC_055696.1 coordinate 32,501,559, forward strand.
CCTGGAGTCCCTGTGCCGGCACCTCAGGTAAAAACCACTGTGGGTCCCTGAGCAGGGCCCTTAGCCCCTGACTGCTCCCTGGGTGCACTAGTTACACACTCCTAGTGTAACTAGTGATGGGTTAAAAGCAGAGGACAAATTTTGGAAGTGTTTCGCAAAATATGTAATGACAAATAAAGTTAAACTTTAAAAATATAACTTGATAGCAAACAAGAACGAAATGCAGTTTTACAAAGAATCAGAAATCTCCTCAAAGTGGAGTCTCGCTGATCTTGCAAATGATATTAACGGGGCACCCCGCCCTCCCTACCAGCACCACCGCCCTCCCTACCAGAACCGCCCCGCCCTCCCTAGCAGCACCACCGCCCTCCCTACCAGAACCGCCCCGCCCTCCCTACCAGCACCACCGCCCTCCCTACCAGAACCGCCCCGCCCTCCCTACCAGCACCACCGCCGTCCCTACCAGAACCGCCCCGCCCTCCCTAGCAGCACCACCGCCCTCCCTACCAGCACCACCGCCCTCCCTACCAGAACCGCCCCGCCCTCCCTACCAGAACCGCCCCCCTCCCTACTAGCACCACCGCCCCCCTACCAGCACCACTGCCCCTCCCTACCAGCACCACACCGCCCTCCCTACGAGAACAGCCCTGCCCTCCCTACCAGAACCACCGCCCCCCCTCCCTACCAGCACCACACCGCCCTCCCTACGAGAACAGCCCTGCCCTCCCTACCAGAACCACCGCCCCCCCTCCCTACCAGCACCACACCGCCCTCCCTACGAGAACAGCCCTGCCCTCCCTACCAGAACCACCGCCCCCCCCTCCCTACCAGCACCACACCGCCCTCCCTACGAGAACAGCCCCACCCTCCCTACCAGAACCACCGCCCCGCCCCCCCTACCAGCACCACACCGCCCTCCCTACCAGCACCACACCGCCCCGCATACAAGATCAAGCTTGTTTGACCTGCTTTTCTAAACTGCGCCAAGTCTCAGCAGAATCATTTCAGGTTCCATTTCCTCTAGAATGGGTTTATACTTTGTCCTTTTATTAAAAATAAAACAGTCTGATGTTTGTTATCTGATTTATGGGCTCGACACACGGGAGGCGGCGTCGCTCCTTCTCCATCATTTCCTACAGAGTTTTCCTCCAGCCAAGCGTCAGGTGACATACGTGCATGTGAAATGTTGTGCTCGTAGACTTGCACATGGCTTGTGGGGCGACATGTCTCAGTGGGTAGAGCGGTCGTCCTGCAGCCCAAGGGTTGCCGGTTCAATCCCGGCCCAGAGAGCTCATGTCAAGGTGTCCCTGAGCAAGACACCGAACCCCTACTTGCTCCTGATGGGTCGTGGTTGAGCACCTTGCATGGCAGCTTCTGCCATCAGTGTGTGTGTGTGTGTGTGTGTGTGAGAGAGAATGTGACGGACATGTAAAGCGCTTTGGATAAAAGCGTTATGTAAGTACAGACGGTTTACCATTTACAAGAAAATAGAAATATGTTAAATTTTTGATGCTGTCGCATGGCACTACAACCAACCAGCTAGAGGCTTCATGGACTGACCAATGAGAGCAGGCTATACAACGCCGTCTACAAACACTCAACATGGAGGATCAGGTCAGTTTAGCTGTGTCCGACTTTCTCATACTTTACGATACTTCACGCAAACACTATAGAGATGTAAATAAAAGGCAGCCGCGTGGCGCCAGGGTGAATCTGTCTGCACTTAGATTCAGGATTTATAAGGATCGGCCTTGGGGCTTAATGCTGACCCCCCCATGTGTCGAGCCCAGAGCTTCACTCTGATGCTACCACACACACATACACACAGGTTAACACACTCCGCCAGTGCCATGCACAGAGCACAAGTTATTTTTGGGATGAATCTGTAATCAGTCTTTGTATTTCTAGTTAAAAGGAACTCTGACTTCTAGTGACAATAAACCTCGTTTGATAAACACTGGCTTCAGCTGTAAAAACACAATATTAGAAAAACTCTACTCTCTTTAGTTTTTAATAATTTTGAACAACTAATTTCACTCGTACGCCACCATTGTTTACATTCCATATCTTCTGGGTAATGACGTATAAGGGCTGTAACGGTCTTGGCACTATAAAGATGGTAAAGATGGTAAATGGTCTGTATTTATATAGAGCTTTACTGTACCTGGGATTATACCCAAAGGGCTTTACATCATAGATCACATTTACTCATTCACACACACATTCACGCACTGATGGCAGAAGCTGCCATGCAAGCCCTCTGCTTTCACAGCAAGCTTCAGGATCAAACCTTCTCAGTAGAGCCTTACACATTATAATGAAAAATGAACATGGTAAAGCACACAGGCTGATTATGTTTAACTACGTTAACAGTTAACAGTGTATATTCGTGTACATAACGGCACATGAAAACTTCGAGGCAGACTGATGTCTCCTTGAGTTGCAGCATCGGTCGAAGCTGAAGAAAAACTGGAAACTTCCGGATTGCAGGACTAAATGAAGCGGTGGTTTGTCAGGTTCCTCTGTGTCCAGGGTCAGTCTGATGGCTCAGGGCTGGATGGATGGTTTAGGGTCAAGTTTGAAGGTTCAGAGGCTGACAGCAGGACATTCAGCGTCTCTTGACATTTCTCTCCGTGTTTTTCCACTGAGAGCCCGAACTGCAGTCCGGCATCATGTTACTGTTCTGTTGTTGGTTTCAGTCATTTTTACCCACCAGCCTCATCATCTCCATAAGCGTCTGTGGGCAATAAAGTGTCTCAAAGGAGGAGATAAGTGTGGAGAATGTAAACGTGGGTCTTTGTGCTCTCTCTACAGACTTTATCCCATTCAGCTCTCCTCTTCTTGCTGTTGTTTATTTTTTCTTTTGACTGGTAACTGAAACCAAGAATAACTCAGTGTAGCATTGTTTACGTGGATCCACGGTTTAGGAAGAAAAACTTGCTACAAACAAGTCGCATTTGCCTCCATGTATTCTAGTCTAGAGCGCAACCCTTACACGTAATCTCCCAGAATGCATTGCCCAAGAAAAACAATGACGACCTCAGTAGTTCAGAAACGTAGTAAATAAATAACATTTTTAAAGTAATTAGGATTTTTCACTCATTCACAGAAACAATTAATTTTAATAGAACAGGTACAGTATAGTACAATAATAACTGTATTTTTAGAAGTCATCTATAAAGCCACATATATTCATATCTTATTCGTTAAATTTCTGACTATCTCCACTTGTCTACTATAATTTGTCCTATACCTACAGACCCACATTGGCTCGTAATGGCTGTAAAGCTGCGTTTTCAGTTCACAATGACACCTGCTGAATAAATGATGACCAGTTTAAGTCAGATCTGTGTAGAAAACTGAGCTTACACAACAGAAAAAGCTAAAATTATGACTGAAAAAGATGTTTTATTTTAACTTGTATGTTCTCAGTGTTGTAACGACCTTATCACGTGCTCCACATATACTTACTTGCACTTTGTCATCAATGAAAATATCTAGTTCCTCAGCAGAGAGCAGTGATCCCATTGGTCCTTCAACATAACAATTGCTGATTGGCCAAAGACATGTGACAGTCTCCAAAGTTGCTTTAGTTTATGGCTTATCGGGTTAGTGTTTATGCAGGTTAGCGGTGAATATAGTAGTCACAATTCATGTATTTACACGCTGAATGAATAACAAAATGAATGACTACGCTCGTGTCGTGTCCCGCGGACTTTGTGACAGCGTTAGTGACTCGCAGCCTTTCCTTCAGTCACCGCTTCGTTAGCTAGTTACGAGCTGGCACATCTCTTACCTGTACACTCCGCTGCCTGTTGTGTTTCTTCTTTTATTTCTTCTTTCCGCCTACCCACCGCTAATGCAACAAGAACAACCAGTGCACCTAATAATAAAGTCAAGATAATGAGAGCAACTACCTCCATGTCGAAAGCTTTTGCCACGTAGTTTTCACTGCTAAAGAAAGCTCTCACTAATAGTGCACTGCGCATGCGTGGCAATAGTCTCCTCCTCTTTCTTCTTTTTTTCTGGTGCTGCATTCAAGTGGTGTTGTTAAATCCGTAATTACATCAACATCATTTTGAAAGCTCCTGTTTTTTACAATTTTTTTTACAGTAAAAATATCAATATTTCTTCAATAGCTTCCACATCATGAGACCGAGGGGCCCCAAACCTCAACTAAAATATTCTACTAAGACACACAAACAAGACACACCCCTTTTGATTCATTTTGAAAGCTCCTTCTGCTTTTTACAATTTATTTTACAGTAGAAATATCAATATTTCTCCAGTAGCTTCCTTATTATGAGACCGAGGGGCCCCAAACCTCAACTAAATTATTCTACTAAGACACACAAACAAGACACACCCCTTTTGATTCATTTTGAAAGCTCCTTTTGTTTTTTAACAATTTTTTACAGTAAAAAAAAAAATCAATATTTGAGTTTGCTTACCAGTCAAACCTGTTGCAACTTGCTTGTAGGTTTCAGCACATAGAGAGCAGATGAGGAATTTTGTACCATAAGATTAAATGTGAATTTATTTTTTATTTGTAAACAATATTATGTTTCAATAATGATGTTACTTTGAGTTAATTACAATAAAAGTGAACATTGTTCAGCAATGATATTTGTCACATTTCATTCCAACACATGCTGTCTTTTCTGCCATGTCATCTCCATCACATAAAATTCATAATAATAACCGTCACAGTAACAAATGTTGTTATGGTTACAATCCATTTCCTGAATAGAAAAACTCATGATCGTATCAAAACTGAGTGTAAATACTATACACTCAGTTATATCTACGTGTGAAATTTAATTAAATGTTTCAAAACGTAGGCTATGTACGTCATTTTTGTATGAAAATCATGTTTTTGTGGTTTGATAAAAAATATTTTTTCCTCTGAATGTTGGACTAAAATGAAAAGAAATTATATAATAAATAATGTAATTACAACACACATTAGGACAAATAAAACATCAAAAATATTTCTAAAAATATGTATCTGATTTTAAAAAACTTCTCCAGACTAAATTTCACCATAGTTGGAGAATAACTGATAGAGTCCTTTTTTTTTTTACATATCCCTTTTTAGGTTTTACAGTAATATATTTTATTTACACATTTTATAGTTATGTAAATGTTTTAGTCTTAAGACAAAAGACAAAATAATTAATTAGTAAAATTTATTCCAAATTCTAACATGTGCATAACGGGCGAGTTTTTGTACATGCGCATTATTCTTCATTAGTAGGTGTCTGACTCGAGAACGTTACTATCGTTCATTGTAAAACAAAGGCGACAATAGAAGACATTTTAGCAGCCTATTGTCTGAAAATGGGCGCTACAAGAAAGGCCATCGTGAAAAGACGAGGGACGTCTGGGAAACAGCTGGAGGACGTGATTTTATCGTCAAGTCTTTCATTTTGCATGGCTTTGGGGCTACACCCGTTTCAGAAGTTACACCTGACCAGTGGTCTGCTCCTTCATTAGCTTTGTTCCAAAGCTCCAACCAAAAGTATTTAAAGTGGTAAAAAGTCATTTGGTTGGAAAACAGGCATGGAGTCCAGACAGAAGTACGCCTACTTCATGGAGGTAATGTAAAATATTCATTCATAATTTGGGTATTTTTGTCTGTCTGTCTGTGTATCTATTAATCTATCTATCGAACAGATTAGATTCGATTAATTTAGACCAGATTACAATAGAATAGAACAGAAACCGAACAGATTAGATTATTGATTATTATCATTGATTTGATTACATTAGATTAGAATAGAACGTAATTAAATAGAACGGAACGAAACAGAATAGATTAGGACGGAATAGAAGGGAATAGAATGTATTAGGACAGAATAGAATAGAATAGAATAGAACAGAACAGAATATATTAGATTAGAATATATTAGATTAGATTAGATTAGAACAGAATATTCTTACAAATATGGTATATAAGTACATTTTATTTTATATTTAGGGATTAATAAAGTATCTATCTATCTATCTATCTATCTATCTATCTATCTATCTATCTATCTATCTATCTATCTCTCTATCTATCTCTCATGTTTGGGATTTCCATGTTTCTGTGTAGGATCAGAAGTCAGTGAGAGAGCGAGCCATCTAGATGGTATGGAAAGTAATGGATATGAAGGCAGAGAGGATGTAGAACAGGTTTTCTGTGAAGGAACAACACAGACAATATTAGGTGAGGAGGATATGGAAAGCACACATGATGGAGAGGAATTTTGCTCTCAGCCACAGTCAGATATGGAAGAGGAGGACAAAGATAAGAGGCCTGGGCGACAAAGACAGAGGGAGGTCCCTAAGAAGAAGAAAGGAAAAGGGCAACAGTCCCAAAAATGAAAAACATGTGGTCAACAACTAAATAACAACAGACAAGTTAAAGAAGGCCCAAAAATGTTCAAACTTTTCTTAACAAAAAAACAATGGAAAAGAATTAAACCTAAACGCGATGAGAAAAAACTCAGTCCCTCATGGACTGACACATTATATAAATAATTCTTGAAAAATAATCCTTGCTGTACTCTCGCTTTCAAATACCAGCATGTAAAGCTGAATGACAGCAGGAAAAAATTCCCAATTTTTCTGTGCCAAAGCAAAGTGTAAATTTGACAGTTGCAAGGCGGTTTACAGCTTCTACAAAAAAAATAGACCAAAACGAGGAGATGAAAAAATATCTATTATTGTAATGCGCTCTGGTGACATTATACACAAAAAAACATCTAAAGAAATTCAGGCCAGCCAAATACTTACGAAGGGGGAAGATTGCCAAAGCCATAAGCAGTGGTATCAGCAATTACTTCTATAGTATGCTGAAAACGACACCAGCTGAAGAAATAATGGCTGGCAACATAACAAGGAGCCTCACAAAAGATGTTTTAAAAAAATATCTTCAGAATTAAAGAGGAGCACAAGGCTCCACAACGACATTGTACTAGAACTGATGTTGACGCAAAAGGTAATTAGGGAGAGTAGCAGTCATGCATCATATTTGCAGCACCTCCAAATTGATGCTTTCGCTGCACATTTACATACAGAGGCTGGAATTAAAATTCTAGCAGAACAAATGAGAAGGTCATCCCCCATCACCCTCTATCTGGATGCTACAGGTGGTGTGGTCCAAAAAATACCAGAGCAAAACAAAAAGGTCCTATATTATGCTTTAGTTTTGCCAGGTATGGGCAAGGATAAGCCTCCCTTGCCTGTTACGGAAATGATTTCAAACAGTCATTCCATTTCATCAATTTCCAGTTGGCTGATGGAATTCAAAAGAAGGTTGACATACGCAACCAAAAAACAAGTAGCACAAGTGGAGACAGATTACAGTTGAGCACTGGTGCATAGTGTTCTCATAGCATTCAACAAGGAGAATATGTCAGTGTACCTTGACAGAGCATTTGAAATTCTGTCTGGTAAAACCCAACTTATCCCAAAGTTCACTGTGTTGCACCTTTGCTCTGCCCATGTCCTGAAAGCTGTGTCTCAAGCATTTGGCAAGAAAACTAAAGACAAGGGCATACAGGAATATGCAACTTTCTGTTTTGCCTACCTCCTCAACTGCACAAGTATGCAGGTAGCCCTTGAGGTCTTCTATCACATGTGTGTGCTTTTTGATGCAGAGGAGTGTAGCACATTAGTAAAACAGAGCAACCTGTACCTTGACAAGTGTGTGTGTCAAAGCAAGAGTATGAAGCCAGAGGAAAGTCAACTTATCGTGGGGGATGAGCAAAACCACAGTGAGCAAAAAACAAACAGCATACTCAGAAAATCTCCATTTGCACATTTCTTCCAAATCAGACGAGACCAGGCACAGTGTGACAGTCTATCGGAAGATGCAGTTGGCATAAGAAATCAGTATTTCTGCCCTGGTATCACTGATGTGATGTTTAAAAACTATATGGGGATCTTTCCGTTGTGGAGTGGAGTGCTGTTGGGGGATCTGTCACTCCATCAGAAAAGTGCTCAAACATGTGAAACAGACGGGAGACAGAAAACCAGAGATACCAGCTGCCATGTTGAGCTCTGGTTTGGTTTCGTGAAACACTTGATCCTGTGTAAAAAAAAGTACCTGAGACCAGCAGAGTTCATTTCAAAAATGTTCTCCTCAATCCAAGGGAGATATGTGGAGCATATTATGCAGCATAATCTGCCAATGGAGATTCTTCAAGAACCATTTACAACCTCTACCAGGCCAGATGATGATCATCAGGAAAAATGGAACAAGCGGGACAGCTCTGTTGGCAGCTCCAAACTGAAGCCAAAATACTTCAGTCCACCAAAAAAAATACCCAAGCCAAAGGTCACACAAGTGGATAAGGATGAGCTGCATAAAGACGCTCAGGTAAGTGTGATTTTTATCACAATATGTGTATACTGTCCTATGGTACTATGATGTAGTAAAGGACATCCTGATTAGTGAAGATAAAGGTGTATTAGAAAAGAGCACTAAGCGTCAGGCCACAAAGGATTTGGTGGTGGGTGTAATGGAATCAGGGAGGGTAACTGTGCACATATGAAATGAGAGGGAAGTTGAATATACTTGATGGATGTGTTAAAGAAATATATAAGGTTTGGCAGTGTGGAATTCCAAGCATAAATATTCAATAACATCATGTATTTTTTTTGTCATTCCAATTTGCAGTTAACACTAATGTGGAATAAAGCAGACACAGAGGAGGTTGTTGCAGTGCTCCCATCACAGGTTAAGGGTCGCAGCATCATCCTCCACCACTCAGAGCTACGCTCACTTCAACCACACCCGTGGCTGACAGGGGAGGTAAGTGACTACATAAATCAAATATTTTCATTAAGTTTAATTTGGCACTGTGATATTTATCTATCATTTCAGATATTATATAAATAAATGTTTGTTATATGTATAACTTGCTGGAACGTACTGTAAATTTCAAAATGTGCAGTCAGTAATTACATATTTTCAACAGATTATTGAGGGTCTGTTTCATGTTGCTGCCCATACATTCAATGTGGTGGACACCATCTACTTGATGAATCATTACACAGCAGGTGTAATCTTGTTTGGTAGAACTGAGCTACCTCGTCATAGTCTACCAAAGGTAATGTGTGTGTGTACATTGTGGTGCATGATGATGGAGTATCATGTCTACATACATAAAATGTCTGCACAGGAGCATAGCCCCATAGAGTCTTCACTGTAAAAAATAAATACTAGTACATGGTGTTTATCCTCCTTTGTATTTTTTTAGATTGCATTTTTTAACATCAATTTTACTTTATGCTTTTGTAGGTAAACTTTGACAACTATGAAGCTGTTCTGTCATTTGTACTTGTCAATGGCAATCACTGGAAATTGCTGGTTCGTTTTATATTTCATTATTTTTAATGACTTCTAATCATACCCCAACTTGAATTGTGAAATATAACACATTTTTTGCATTGGTATTTGTTTTTTAAAAGTATATTCATGCAGCAACAAGCGTGGTATATCTGATGGATCCAGCACCAACATCATCAGAGATGGAAAACTCTAAACAGGCTGCTCGCAGAATACCGTAAATCCACATTCAAGTTACAAAATCTAATCCACATGATCAGTTATTTAACATCACTTTGACAACATCTACATACAGTAAACATAAATGTATTACATAAACTTAATTTAGGGAGTACTTCAGCATGAGGAGAACACACCATGGCAAGACTCAGTGGGTGGATGTGAAGTGGAAAGGAGGAGTTATGTGCCACCCATTTCAGCAGGATGGAAGCAGTTGCGGTGTTGTTGTTGTTGTCAAGGTTAGCTGATAAGATAGTGCTGTCATTATGTGATTTCAACCAATTTAGACTTAGGTAAAATAAATTACAACAAGAAGAGAAACTCCAAATATGCTGAGGGTTTTGGTAATGAAATTCGCAGAGCTTGTCCTCTTTGTGTAACACATTTTCTTTTCAGTGTCTGTATTATATCTAAAGAACGAGAAACTACCTATGTAACAGGAATGTTTTTTTAGATGGCAACAGTAGTGATGGAGGCCTTCCCCCAGTTACCAAACATTTGACACTTCCAAAAAAGAGATGACAAAGCAGAGGAAAAAAATGGCTCTCCAAATCTTAGATGCTTCAGGTGAATATGCCGTCAATCGTAAGTATAGTAAATATACACTGTATAATGTGATCAAGTACTAATACTATACCGCATTTTATTTCAGTCTTTGATGAGCAGACATACTGTGCAATGTAACCCTCAAAGCCTCCAGGATCTGGACCTTCAATTACACACTGGGTGAGTTGTGTTAAAGTATGAAATACAAAAGAATCATTCGTAGTGTAAGACAAGACTTTATTAGCCTGACAGAAACTTGTGTTATAGCATTAAATGTAAAGACAGTAGTACACAAAAAATATTACACTAAAGTCATGAATATGAATACATGAGGCTGATGACACAAACTTTACTATACTATTTAAAAATGATAGATTAAATTATTTTTTATCAACAGGTTCAGTGTGTGTCAATGGACTAAGCAGCATATGAGAAGGCCAAGACAGAAGCTTGGAAGTGTCCCATGTGTGTTTAAAGGTTTGTTTTGATAGAGTGATAGGCATTGTGCTAAATACTAATACGTATAGTTGTTTTGCTGCAATATTATTCATGTAATAAAGTTCTATATTCAAAATACCAAATAAACCAAGTGTATCTACCTTTGGTCTTTCTTAGAAGAATATATTAGGCTTTAGGCACCTCAGTCACATAATGCAGAAGTTTTGATTTTATTACTGTAAAAGAATTTTAGGAAACAAAAGGAGCTTTCAAAATGAATCAAAAGGGCTGTGTCTTATTTGTGTGTCATCGTAGAATATTTTAGTTGAGGTTTGGGGCCCTTCGGTCACATGATGTGGAAGCTATTGAAGAAATATTGATATTTTTACTGTAAAAAAATTGTAAAAAACAGAAGGAGCTTTCAAAATGAATTGAAAGGGGTGTGTCTTGTTTGTCTCATCTTGTGCTATAATACAGGTCAGGTTTTGTGTGTTTTGGTCACGTGAAACGGAAGCTATTGAACACGGAAACGATGAATGTCTGTCGAATATCCAACCTAAAACCAACTTCACCGCGTTGAAAAACATTTGGAGATCATAATATGATATATCATATAGCATATATAAACCGCCATTAATGCGTTATTTTTGACAGCGCTAATCTATAAATATGGGCTGTCAAAAATAACAAGTTAACGGTGGTAATTTATGTAATTAAATGCCTTAATATTTTTATGATAAGCCCCATACGTCGTTGATGTAACCTATGTCATAGATCTTCGTGTACAAATAGATTAACCTATAATAAATACAGTGTATAACAATTAATAGATTAATATAAATATAAATTAATATAGTTTGTCATTTTGTTTTAAAACAAACACACACACACATATGTGTGTTGTGTGTGTGTGTGTTTATTATTAAAACCGAATGGGTAAAGTAAACCCATGGACATCAGCCCCGTGGGGAATGAAGGTGTTTTAACACCCTCTTTTCCCGATGAGATGGTTTCACACCCGTACTTTATCAGGATTTTGTTGTTGTTGTTTTTATAAGGCTGGTACAACCAGAAGGATTTTCTAAATTGGAAAATATTTTTTATCTGTTAGAGGCCCCACACACATAAAAAAATCAGGTATTTAACTGTTTGATTATACTGTGTGTGGTGTGCTCCAATAATTTCAGCACAGAACAACACACATAAAGATGCTGTCCCGCAACAGATCAAGAATCTAGTCTTCCGAGCAAGAAATCTCGCAAGATCAAACGTGATCTAACAAAAACAAAGAAGAAGAAACATAGCAACAACTGGAAACACAACACCCAGTAGAGGATATATAGGATGAGGGAAAGATGGTGGTTCTGGGACTACTGGTAACAGAAAAATCCAGAACTGAAAAAAATAAGACAGGAGACAACATGAACGCGGACTTTATATCCTTCCTTGCTCCCCAGTCAGCTCCCTCTCTGATATATATATATATATATACACACACACACACACACACACATACCTACTTAGGCCACTTTTGTGGTCATATGACAGAACTCCCTACTTTTGGGGACACCACTTTCTGAGTGGGTTAGAGAGAAGCTGCCACCATTTTCAGATGTGCAAGGATGCCCTCATTACCAAAATCACTTGATATTTTGGATTAAAGCAAGTTTTTTCCCCAACTGACTTTTAACCTGACCTTTGGGGACAAATCTCATTTAGCAAAACTTTGGGGACTTGGGCTAAACACAGATTCTGACAGAAGTAATCTTTGGGGTCTTTACAGCGGGTCTGGTCCCACTTTAACCTCATCACGGTGTTTATGGCGGGTCTGGTCCCAGCTTAACCTCATCACGGTGTTTACGGCGGGTCTGGTCCCACTTTAACCTCATCACGGTGTTTATGGCGGGTCTGGTCCCACTTTAACCTCATCACGGTGTTTACGGCGGGTCTGGTCCCAGATTAACCTCATCACGGTGTTTACGGCGGGTCTGGTCCCACTTTAACCTCATCACGGTGTTTACGGCGCGTCTGGTCCCACTTTAACCTCATCACGGTGTTTACGGCGGTCAAGAAGACAGCTGGTACAGAAGAAGTCTGTGAAAGTGTGGACCGATGAGGCCAATGAGAGACTGAGAGACTGTTTCCAAACCACAGACTGGGAGACACTCTGCAGCCCTCATGGAGAGGACATTGATGGTCTGACTCACTGCATCACGGACTACATCAACTTCTGTGTGGAGAACACTGTGCCAACCCAGAGGGTGCGGTGTTTCTCCAACAACAAACCCTGGGTGACCCCTGAGCTTAAAGTCCTTCTGAACCAGAAGAAGAGGGCTTTCATTTCAGGGGACAGAGAGGAGCAGAGGAGAGTTCACCATGAACTCCAGGACAAGATCAGGCGGGCCGAGGACAGCTACAGGAAGAAGCTGGAGGAGCGGCTGGAGCAGAATAACACACGGGACGTGTGGAGAGGGCTGAAGGAGATCTCTGGATTTGGACAGAGTGGTGCCAGAGGGACAGCTGATGGAGACCAGCGCTGGGCCAATGATTTAAATCTGTTATTTAACAGATTTGATTCTAACCCCACTGTCTCTGCCCCCCCTCCCTCCTCTTCACACATTCTCAGTCCAGCGTCTACCATCCCCTTCCCCCGACCACCTTCATCTTCACCTCCACTTTCACCTACCCCCCATCTCCACTCCACACCAATGGACTCCACCTCCAGCCCCCCACTGCCCCCCACCTCCCCCCTCTCCTTTACATCGGCCCAGGTGAGGAGAGAACTGAGGCGGCTGAAGAACAGGAAAGCTGCAGGACCAGACGGCATCAGCCCCAGGCTGCTCAGGACCTGTGCAGACCAGCTCTGTGAGGTGCTCAGGTACATCTTTAACCTGAGCCTCAGCCTGGAGAAGGTCCCTGTCCTGTGGAAGACCTCCTGTTTGGTTCCGGTTCCTAAGATATCACAAGCGAAGGCGCCGAACCATTACAGACCCGTCGCCTTGACCTCCCACCTGATGAAGACCATGGAGAGGCTCATCCTTGGCCACCTCCGCTCTGTGGTGTGCACCGCGATGGACCCGCTGCAGTTTCCCTACAGGCCAAACGTCGGGGTGGATGATGCTGTCATCTACCTACTGCACAGGGCGCTGGCTCACCTGGAGGCCGCTGGGAGCGTCGTGAGAGTCATGTTTTTTTACTTCACCAGTGAGTTCAACACCATCCAGCCGGTGCTGCTGCGGGGGAAGCTGGAAGGAACTGGAGTGGATGGAAAGTTAGCTGCGTGGACCATCGACTACCTCACCAACCGGCCACAGTACGTGCGTCTACAGAACTGTGTGTCTGAGGTGGTAGTCTGCAGCACCCGCTGCACCAGACTGTGGAGAGGCTGAGCAGCTCCTTCAGCAGCAGACTGAGACACCCTCAGTGTAGGAAGGAGCTACCGCAGCTCCTTCATTCCCACTGCTGTCAGACTGTACAACTTATCTGTATAGTCATAATACTGTGCAATATTTATTTATATTTTACTGTGTAATACTCCCCATTATCAATATCATCATATTCTTCATATCCCACCATCACCATGTAAATATGTATAAAGTCTGTAAGGCTGTTTTCTTTTGCACTGTCAATTATATATATATGTATATATTTTATATATATATATATAGTATATATATATTTTTTTTTTATATTTATAATACTACATATTCTTTGCTTTTCTTAGACTTTTCTTGTAAATAATTTATATTGCACCTTCTTGTTGTGATGCATGTTATTCTGTCTGCTTTCTGCACTTTATTCTGTAACAAGTAAATTTCTCCACTGTGAGATTAATAAAGTCTAATCTAATCTAATCTAATCTAAACTAAATGTAGGGGAATGTGTTGGTTTTAGAGGTTTGAGGGTGAAACTGGCTTGTCTCTACAGTCTCACAGCAAAACCTGGACGGTTAAGTCAGTTAAACTGACCAGATTTAGCTTTTATTATGTTATGTGATCAGAAAAAAAAAGTCACTTCTCTGATGAGGATTCAGCACTATAATGCTGTGGAAAGCTCAGAAAGCTCAGACAGCAGAGTAGGACCCCGTTACCTGCTGGTCCCTCTGCAGTGAGAGCCTCCTCTCCTGCAACTGGCTGCCTAATTACTGAAACTTTATTTACAATGTCAAGGACTGACATTAAAAGCACTGAGAGACAGCACCACAAACAAGTTGGGCCGTGTCCACATGGGGACGGGTTTCAGCGTTTGGACATTTTGTCCTCATACAACCAGCTTTCTGACTGCCTGCAAACACTTCTTTTTCAATGCGGGTCCAAAAGTGAATTAATCTGAAAAACAGTTTTTATTCTGTGTTTACAGCTGTGCTGAATTAATGATGTCATAGCCCCGCCTCTCCAATAACCTACATGTGCAAACCACAGATATCTACAATAGACCAGATGCTTTATGGCAGCCATCTTGCCTCAGGTTTGCTCTCGCAGGGTGTGTGGTATCTGAGTGAAGGTGAGTGATCTGCACCAACATCAATACTCTTATTTGGCTGAAATCTTGTCGTATTTACAAACGGTTTGGTTTCATACTGAAGTTATGAACGTGGCTGTAACTCTGGATACTTGAACATGGTGAAACTGCATCTTTTGTCTGTAAAAACAACGTAAACGTGCAGCATAGTGGTGTTCTCCATCAGAAGGCACAGCGAGGCTCATCAGAGCAGCTCATTGGCCAGGCATCAGCAAGTTCCAGCCAATCACAGCCCAGATCACATGAGAGAGTAAGCCTGCTAAAATCCAGGTCTGAATCCAGGACTGCTTCCAGGTCTGTGTCTAGGACTACTCCCAGGTCTAAGTCCAGGACTACTCCCAGATCTGAGTCCAGGACTACTCCTAGGTCTGAATCCAGGACTACTCCTAGGTCTGAATCCAGGACTGCGCCCAGGTCTAAGTCCAGGACTGCTCCCAGGTCTGAGTCTAGGACTACTCCCAGGTCTAAGTCCAGGACTACTCCCAGATCTGAGTCCAGGACTACTCCTAGGTCTGAATCCAGGACTGCGCCCAGGTCTAAGTCCAGGACTGCTCCCAGGTCTGAGTCTAGGACTACTCCCAGGTCTAAGTCCAGGACTACTCCCAGATCTGAGTCCAGGACTACTCCTAAGTCTGAATCCAGGACTGCGCCCAGGTCTAAGTCCAGGACTGCTCCCAGGTCTGAGTCTAGGACTACTCCCAGGTCTGAGTCCAGGACTGCTCCCAGGTCTGAATCCAGGACTGCTCCCAGGTCTGAGTCCAGGACTACTCCCAGATCTGAGTCCAGGACTACTCCTAGGTCTGAGTCCAGGACTACTCCCAGGTATAAGTCCAAGACTGCTCCCAGGTCTGCGTCCAGGACTGCTCCCAGGTCTGAGTCCAGGACTTCTCCCAGGTATGAGTCCAGGACTGCTCTCAGGTCTGAGTCCAGGACTGCTCCCAGGTTCTGAGTCTAGGTCTGCTCCCAGGTCTGAGTCTAGGACAACTTCCAGGTCTGAGTCTAGGACTATTCCCAGGTCTGAGTCTAGGACTATTCCCAGGTCTGAGTCTAGGACTACTCCCAGGTCTGAGTCCAGGACTGCTCCTAGGTTCTGAGTCCAGGACTGCTCCCAGGTCTGAGTCCAGGACTGCTCCCAGGTCTAAGTCCAGGACTGCTCCGAGGTCTGAATCCAGGACTACTCCCAGGTCTGAGTCCAGGACTGCGCCCAGGTCTGAGTCCAGGACTGCTCCCAGGTCTAAGTCCAGGACTGCTCCCAGGTCTGAATCCAGGACTGCTCCTAGGTCTGAGTCCAGGACTGCTCCTAGGTCTGAGTCCAGGACTGCTCCGAGGTCTGAATCCAGGACTGCTCCCAGGTCTGAGTCCAGGACTGCGCCCAGGTCTAAGTCCAGGACTGCTCCCAGGTCTGAGTCTAGGACTACTCCCAGGTCTAAGTCCAGGACTACTCCCAGATCTGAGTCCAGGACTACTCCTAAGTCTGAATCCAGGACTGCGCCCAGGTCTAAGTCCAGGACTGCTCCCAGGTCTGAGTCTAGGACTACTCCCAGGTCTGAGTCCAGGACTGCTCCCAGGTCTAAGTCCAGGACTGCTCCCAGGTCTGAATCCAGGACTGCTCCCAGGTCTAAGTCCAGGACTGCTCCCAGGTCTAAGTCCAGGACTGCTCCCAGGTCTGAATCCAGGACTACTCCCAGGTCTGAGTCCAGGACTACTCCCTGGTCTGAGTCCATGACTGCTCCCAGGTCTAAGTCCAAGACTGCTCCCAGGTCTGAGTCCAGGACTGCTCCCAGGTCTGAGTCCAGGACTTCTCCCAGGTATGAGTCCAGGACTGCTCTCAGGTCTGAGTCCAGGACTGCTCCCAGGTTCTGAGTCTAGGACTGCTCCCAGGTCTGAGTCTAGGACAACTTCCAGGTCTGAGTCTAGGACTATTCCCAGGTCTGAGTCCAGGACTATTCCCAGGTCTGAGTCTAGGACTACTCCCAGGTCTGAGTCCAGGACTGCTCCTAGGTCTGAGTCCAGGACTACTCCCAGGTCTGAGTCCAGGACTGCTCCCAGGTTCTGAGTCTAGGACTACTCCCAGGTCTGAGTCTAGGACAACTTCCAGGTCTGAGTCTAGGACTACTCCCAGGTCTGAGTCCAGGACTACTCCCAGGTCTGAGTTCAGGACTGCTCCCAGGTCTGAGTCCAGGACTGCTCCAGGTTCTGAGTCCAGGACTGCTCCCAGGTCTGAGTCTAGGACAACTTCCAGGTCTGAGTCTAGGACTACTCCCAGGTCTGAGTCCAGGACTGCTCCGAGGTCTAAGTCCAGGACTGCTCCGAGGTCTGAATCCAGGACTGCTCCCAGGTCTGAGTCCAGGACTGCGCCCAGGTCTAAGTCCAGGACTGCGCCCAGGTCTGAGTCTAGGACTACTCCCAGGTCTAAGTCCAGGACTACTCCCAGATCTGAGTCCAGGACTACTCCTAAGTCTGAATCCAGGACTGCGCCCAGGTCTAAGTCCAGGACTGCTCCCAGGTCTGAGTCTAGGACTACTCCGAGGTCTGAGTCCAGGACTGCTCCCAGGTCTAAGTCCAGGACTGCTCCCAGGTCTGAATCCAGGACTGCTCCCAGGTCTGAGTCCAGGACTGCTCCCAGGTCTAAGTCCAGGACTGCTCCGAGGTCTGAATCCAGGACTGCTCCCAGGTCTGAGTCCAGGACTGCTCCCAGGTCTGAGTCCAGGACTGCTCCTAGGTCTGAGTCCAGGACTGCTCCCAGGTCTGAGTCCAGGACTACTCCTAGGTCTGAGTCCAGGACTACTCCCTGGTCTGAGTCCAAGACTGCTCCCAGGTCTGAGTCCAGGACTGCTCCCAGGTCTGAGTCCAGGACTTCTCCCAGGTATGAGTCCAGGA
This sequence comes from Melanotaenia boesemani, assembly GCF_017639745.1. Classification (NCBI taxonomy): domain Eukaryota; kingdom Metazoa; phylum Chordata; class Actinopteri; order Atheriniformes; family Melanotaeniidae; genus Melanotaenia; species Melanotaenia boesemani. The sequence continues at coordinate 32,519,503 of NC_055696.1, forward strand.
CTTCTCCCAGGTATGAGTCCAGGACTTCTCCCAGGTATGAGTCCAGGACTGCTCTCAGGTCTGAGTCCAGGACTGCTCCCAGGTTCTGAGTCTAGGACTGCTCCCAGGTCTGAGTCTAGGACAACTTCCAGGTCTGAGTCTAGGACTATTCCCAGGTCTGAGTCTAGGACTATTCCCAGGTCTGAGTCTAGGACTACTCCCAGGTCTGAGTCCAGGACTGCTCCTAGGTTCTGAGTCCAGGACTGCTCCCAGGTCTGAGTCCAGGACTACTCCCAGGTCTGAGTCCAGGACTGCTCCCAGGTTCTGAGTCTAGGACTACTCCCAGGTCTGAGTCTAGGACAACTTCCAGGTCTGAGTCTAGGACTACTCCCAGGTCTGAGTCCAGGACTACTCCCAGGTCTGAGTTCAGGACTGCTCCCAGGTCTGAGTCCAGGACTGCTCCAGGTTCTGAGTCCAGGACTGCTCCCAGGTCTGAGTCTAGGACAACTTCCAGGTCTGAGTCTAGGACTACTCCCAGGTCTGAGTCCAGGACTACTCCCAGGTCTGAGTCCAGGACTGCTCCCAGGTCTGAGTCCAGGACTGCTCCCAGGTCTGAGTCCAGGACTGCTCCAGGTTCTGAGTCCAGGACTGCTCCCAGGTCTGAGTCCAGGACTGCTCCAGGTTCTGAGTCCAGGACTGCTCCCAGGTCTGAATCCAGGACTGCTCCCAGGTCTGAGTCCAGGACTGCTCCTAGGTCTGTGTCCAGGACTGCTCCTAGGTTCTGAGTCTAGGACTACTTCCAGGTCTTTGGCTTGGTTGGTGGTTTTGAACTTTGCTGTTTGAAGCTGAAAACTGACTTTTAATTTTTCTTTTTTGGCTCCAAAAGGTATTATTTCAGTTTAGTCTTCATGTAACTGAAGGAAGTTCTGGAACATCTGATCTTTAATCTGATCCATGCTGGTGATCAGAGTCTGGATCGGACTGTAGCCTCCTGGTGAGATGGTTATGTAGATGTGTGTGTCATCAGCATAACTGTGGTACGGAGTTAACGTCAGTGTGTAAACCACTGCATTATATTTATGTCAAAACCAGGAAGAGCAATACAAACATAGTCCTGCGCAGGTTGAACTACTGGCGCGCATGAAGTCATCAACCCAAGGACGAATGCATCCTCAGGTAGCGAGGAGAACCATTTCTGGGCAAATATGAGATTAAATACAACTAATCAAGATTAATTCATTAAAAAGCCTCTAATTAATTCTAATTCTTCCCACGCCAGATTCTTAATGTTTACATCGTGACGTATACGTCTCCTTCTGCCATGTTCTAATACGATTAAATGTGCAGCCTGACCCGAGTTTACATTCCTATCATATTCCATGTTTAGTATATGTGCACACGTACTAAACATGGAACACTGAAGACCGGAGTGTTTACTCGAGGAGGGAAAGAGGCCTCGGAGACGCTGGTTCGAATCCCAGAGATGACCAGAGGCAAAAATCTTTCAGGTGGCCTGAAATGCCGTTACAGTGCCGTGGGCACGTGAAGAGTACCTGAACTCCTAAAGCCCGGCATGTGCATCATGTCAGCGGGTCAGAAGCAGGTTATTGGTGTTGAATGATGCATAACAGCTGATACTGTTTCCCTACATTGCACGGAAGCTCAACTCCGACTGGAACAGACTGGAGGAGGCGCTGCTCCACCATCCAGAGCTTCCTGACATGCTCCATCCCCGGCTGGTGTCTCTGGCCACCGGCTGCTTTCTGATGGGACGTCAGGAGCAGCAGAAGCAGGACTGACAGCCTGAAAGTAAAAGCATCATTAATTCCCATGTACAACGATTAAATAACACGTTCTAAATGTCAATAAGTGCTGTTTACAGTCATATCCAGTATTTCTTCTTACCATTTATATTGTTTCTGTTCAGTTTTTTATTTTTACATCTTCGATTAAATAAAAGCTGTTTGCTAAATTTCTTTTTTTATCTTGGTTTTGACCTCAGGAGACCTTTCTGTGTCCAGTATTGTAGCAGGAAAACGTCCATGCTGAAATTATTTATTAGTTCTGAAATCATTTACAAATAATTTACGGCTGCAGATCTTATCTGGATGTGTGATGGAAACGCTGCATTTATGACTCATGATGAGTCTTTATTCTAAAACTACATCATAAACATCTGACGAAGAACTTGACAAGATTTATTTATTAATGTGAACATTAATGAAATAAAACAAAAACAAGTGTTTACATTATTTATATAAACAAACACAGAAAATATATAAAACAATATATTTAAAATATGTAAATATGTATATAATTAAACACTAAGTCTTTTTTCCATGTCTTCCCTCCACTCGTCCAGTCCTTCTGCCGACCGCCGTGCGAACAACACCTTTGGTGCGAGTGTGTCGTACTGCGGGCCGGAGTCGAGCATCCTCAGCTGGCTAGCCTTTTTGCAGGTCTACCGCTGGGGTCTGGCCCCGGGTGCAGGCTCCTCTCCTGCAGCCACCTTCCTCTTCCTGTAGGCTGTGGTCCTCGGTATGGGAGGAGGAGGCGGCACAGCCTGATAGGGTTGAGCCAGGAGAGGAGGGAGGGAGGAAGGACCTGGCCCCTCTTCAGGGATGTTATGAGGGGCTGTCCCTTGTCCTTGTCCCACCTGAACCGAGGACAGCCCTGTTGCAGCAGGTATGGGCTCGCTGGCGATGGCTGGAGCAGGGACGATGCTCCAGAACGGCCCTCCCCACCTCCTCTGTCGCCCTGTGAACCTGCTGAAAAGAACACAAGCCAACTTTAGGCTTCTGAGCTTTCAGAACATGCATCAGATTAAAGATATCACCATGGTAACACCTTCATGTCAGCACCCACCACTGCAACAGAGTCCTCTGGTTCAGATAGGACCAGCAGGAAGAATTTATGAAACAAGTCTTACCATTGGAGACTCTCCTTCCCAGGAGGTGTTCTTCCTCTTGTCTGCCTTGGACCGCCCCTTGGTCTGCCTCTCCTGGTGTCTGGCAGGGTAGACGACTCGCTGTTTATCGCCCTCTGGCAGGCGTAGCCAGAGCGTGATAAGCTTGTCTACCCTGCTGTCAGGTAGACCCTGAAGGCTCCAGACTTCCACCAGGGCCTTGGCCAGCGTCAGGATGTGCCGGTATCCTGGCTGGCTGTTGGGACCCTGGACCTTCTCATGAGAAGAAATGAGAAGAAAATTTCTAATATGCCTCATCAGTCCAACCACCATCCCGGACAGACCCCCAAAGCCCTGACAAGGAGGATGCTGGTGAGGACCTGCCCGCACTCGTTTCCAACGTTGGTAATCCAGGCGGCCGTATCAGAGGTGGCGCCTGCGAGCTTCTACGTCACCTGGACAGAGATTTCAGTGTGAGTACGTTCACAAGCGGTAAGAAAACGTCACAGCGATGGAGTGTGCAAACCTTCTTGGTGGAGTCCATCTTTAAGATAAAAAGTGGACATGATCCTGGTTCTCGTCCAGCCGCATCAGGACGTCGTAGCTGTAGACGGCCAGCAGCCAGATGGGGGACGGCTCGGGGGGCATCTGAGGAGATGGTGAAAGGTCAAGGAACTGCTCGTAGACGCCGACTCTGACTCCAGGAGTCTGAGTGCTGCTCCTGCAGGGTGTTGTACAGCCCATTCACACTGTTGCTGATCATCAAGGATAATGATGCACTCTTCGTTTATCATGAGTTCCACCTCACCTGGAAATGCCAGATGCCAGACTTTAGCCTGTATTTTCACCACAGAGCGAGAACGCCGCCCAGAGACCAAAGCTGCAAATCTGAAATATGACATTGTGATCAGTGAAGCAGTATAATGAGGGGACATGTGAGGACATCAACATCAGAGCTGGAGACTTACTGAGAGGCCCTGCGAGCCTGGCTGGAGACGGAGACAGATGCTGTGTCAATAGGCGGCTGAGCCGATGGTTCTGCTGCCGCTACAGCTAAAGCATCACACCTCGTTTTCCAGAAGCCAGCCGAAGGTCTGGCCCTGGTACCGGCTAAGCTGGACCCTCCTCCGGCTCAGGACAAGGGTGGCGTTGGTGACATCACCACCCTCTCTGGCAGCGTGGGCTCAGGCCTCTGCCTCCACCTCCTCCGGTGTTAGGGACCCTTTTAAACGTTGGATGCTCCGTCTGAACAGAGAAAGGAGTCGGTGGAAGAAGCAGCCAGATCAGAAGGTGGTGGAGCTGAAAACTGTTGTACAATGACACGGTGAGGTTGGATCAAAACCAGGAGCCCAAAAAACAACAAAGAAATTAGATTTGGTTGTTTCTGACAAAGCGGTGACAGACTGTTTTCATTCATTTCACGGTGTTAAAGTTAAACTGACGTGACAATGCAGTAAAAGACTGACGCGTTATAAAACCCCAATAAACGCAATTTATGACGTTTGTATTCATTGATATACGAATGTAACCAGTGGTTTTACACCATAACGTTAATAAAGCATCACTATTAAAGCAGCAGCTGGTGTATCAGCCAGACTTTCACCTGATTAATTATTAAAAACATGAAGGAATGAATGAAAAGGTACTTACACACCGTCCAGATGCAGCACTGAGTAAAGAGCCGCTAGCAGGGTGGTTGGGTCTCCAAGAGAAATAGGAACAAATCCAGCTTTCTGATTGGCTGTCTGCTCTCCGAAGTAAGACCCAAGTTTGCTGAATGGAGAGGGCGGGACGTATAATAAATGAATGAGTTTGAGGTGGTGCAAGGATGAAGCATTCCTCATTTTAATTTTTATTTCCATCTATTTTCTACTGATTATCCCGGGTCAGGTCGCGGGGGCAGGGAAACCCAGACCTCCCTCCCCGGACACATTCACCAGCTCATCCGGGGGGATCCCGAGACGTTCACAGGCCAGCCGACTAATTTAGTCCCTCCAGCATGTCCTGGGTCTTCCCCGGGGTGCCCAGAACACCTCACCAGGGAGGCGTCCAGGAGACATCTTGACCAGATGCTCGAGCCACCTCATCCGGCTCCTCTTGGTGTGGAGGAGCAGCGACTCTGAGCCGATCCCGGATCACCAAACCGCTCATCCTCGGATGATGGGGGAGGATGCCGGTCAGGCCTGGCAGACCCAGATGTGTTGTGAGGGTCTGCTGGGAACGTCCCATCAAAAAGAGTTTCTACTCCCATCTCTGGCAGAGCTTCAACCATGTACCGGGTGAGGCGGGGACATCGAGTCCGAGTGGGCTGTGTCCCATGTTTCCATTGTTGAGGCGGCCAGCCGGGTGGTGCAGCAACATCAGATTTTTTTCTTTCCTCAGGGCTAACTGTAGTTTTTGAAGCAGCGCTGTCATGTGGCGGGTTGGTGGAACCACAGTGCTTTGTTTTATTTCAACCGCGGTTCTTATTTTAAACCAAAGGGTCTTTATCCTTCAGTTTAAGAGTGAAAATCCTGGCAGTGAACGCAGGATTTAAACTACCAACCTCCACATGCACATCACACACCAAACAGATCGAATCTAACCAAAAAATTTTA